>NC_064648.1:119745416-120045416 GCF_023864345.2 Schistocerca serialis cubense
GGCGACAAAGACGACGTTATGAGGGTCACTCCAAAATAAATGCACACTATTTTTGTAGAAATACAGTTTTCATTCTGCACGTGTGAAAGTTTTACAGTGTATAGTTACATCCTTCCCGCTTGTTTTCACATTTAGTTCAACCTGTTCCCGTGAGTGGCGCCGTCACACCACATCTTCAAAATGGCTGCTACACTTGACGTTCGTCAGAAGCAACGTGCTGTCATAGAATTCCTGTGCTGCGAAAACGAGACAGTGGGAAACATCCACAAGAGGTTGAAAAAGGTGTACGGAGATGCTGCTGTCGATCGCAGTACAGTTAGTCGGTGGGCGAGCAGGTTACGTGATGAAAGCGGGCACGGCAATATTGAGGATTGTCCTCGCAGCGGCAGGCCTCGTACTGCACACACTCCAGACAATGTGCAGAGGGTTAACGAATTGGTGACTGCTGACAGACGCAAAACAGTGAACGAATTGTCACGCTACGTCGGGATAGGGGAAGGAAGTGTTTGCAGAATACTGAAAGTGTTGGCGTTAAAAAAGGTTTGTGCCACGATGTTGACAGTGGTTCACAAAGAAACAAGAGAAACGGTATGCAACGAACTTTTGGAACAGCACGAGAATGGTGGAGATGAATTTCTTGGAAGAATTGTGACAGGTGATGAAACATGGCTCCATCATTTTTCACCAGAGACAAAGAGGCAATCAATGGAGTGGCATTATGCAAATTCACCCAAGAAAAAAAATTCAAAACCACACCTTCTGCTGGAAAAGTTACGGCTAAGGTGTTGTGGACATCGTGCCAAGTGGAACCACCATAAATTCTGATGCACATCTGACGATACTGAAGAAACTTCAAGTGCGACTGAGTCGTGTTCGACCACATCAGCAAAAGCAGGATGTTTTGCTGTTGCAATACAATGCACGGCCACGTGTCAGTCAAAAAACCGTGGAAGCGATCACAAAACTCGGATGGACAACGCTGAAACACCCGCCTTACAGTCCTGACCTGGCTCCATGCAACTACCAGCTATTTGGGAAACTGAAAGACTCTCTTCGTGGAACAAGGTTTGAAGATGATGACTCCCTTGAGCACACTGCCAAACAGTGGCTCCAACAGGTTGGTCCAGAATTTTACCGTGCGTGTATACAGGCGCTGGTTCCAAGATGGCGTAAGGCAGTTGAGAGGGATGGAAATTATGTGGAGAAATGAAAATATTGTTCCTAAAGGATGTATCTACACGCTTTAAAACTTTCAAACACGTACTGGGTGATTAAAAAGTCAGTATAAATTTGAAAACTGAATAAATCACGGAATAATGTAGATAAAGAGGTACAAATTGACACACATGCTTGGAATGACATGGGGTTTTATTAGAACCAAAAAACTACAAAAGTTCACAAAACGTCCGAGAGATGGCGCTTCATCTGATCAGAATAGCAATAATTAGCATAACACAGTAAGACAAAGCAAAGATGATGATGTTTACAGGAAATGCTCAATATGTCCACCATCATTCCTCAACAATAGCTGTAGTCGAGGAATAATGTCGTGAACTGCACTGTAAAGCATGAAACTTCCTGACAGATTAAAACTGTGTGCCGGATCGAGACTCGAACTCGGGACCTTTGCCTTTCGCGGGCAAGTGCTCTACCAGGGTTCGCAGGAGGGCTTCTGTAAAGTTTGGAAGGTAGGAGGCGAGGTACTGGCGGAAGTAACGCTATGAGGGCGGGGCGTGAGTCGTGCTTGGGTAGCTCAGATGGTAGAGCACTTGCCCGCGAAAGGCAAAGGTCCCGAGTTCGAGTCTCGGTCCGGCACACAGTTTTAATCTGCCAGGAAGTTTCATATCAGCGCACACTCCGCTGCAGAGTGAAAATCTTATACTGTAAAGCATGTCCGGAGTTATGGTGAGACATTGGCATCGGACGTTGTCTTTCAGCATCCCTAGAGATGTCGGTCGATCACGATACACTTGCGACTTCAGGTAACCCCAAAGCCAATAATCGCACCGACTGAGGTCTGGGGACCTCGGAGGGCAAACATGACGAAAGTGGCGGCTGAGCACACGATCATCACCAAACGACGCGCGCAAGAGATATTTCACGCGTCTAGCAATTTTGTTTGGTTCTAATAAAACCCCATGTCATTCCAAGCATGTGTGTCCATTTGTACCTCTCCATCTACACTATTCCGTGTTTTATTAAGTTTTCAAATTTATACTGACTTTTTGATCACCCGGTAGAATAAAAGATGGATTTAAAAAAAATAGTGTGCATTTCTTTTGGAGTGACCCTCGTATAAACCACCTCACTAAGCTTGAAATACAGGGTGTGGTAGATAAGTAATGAGACTGGCCGCCGCGCGGCGCCCCAGTCGCTCGCAGGGCGGTCTCCACCTGTACGTCACGTGGTGGGGGATCTGAGCTAACAATGGAACCGGTTCGCAGTCGCGTCGGGGCTCTGGTGCAGTGAGGGTCGAGCTTCGCGTATTACGTTGTTTGTGTGCCCGTGACACTTGTGAAAACGCTGAAGATGGATCGCTCGATAGAACAGCGGTATGCAATCAAATTTTGCTTTCGCTTGGGCAAAACTGCTTCGGAAACTTTTCCTATGATTACGGAGGCCTACAAAGAAGACTCCCTATCAAGAGCTCAAGTGTTCCGGTGGTTTAATGAATTTAAAAACGGGAGGGAATCCGTTGAAGACATGGAACGATCTGGACGCCCTTCAACGAGTCGTGTGGATGAAACGGTGGCCAAAGTGAAAGAACTCCTGGACTCCGACCATCTAAGTCTCAAAATGATCGCCGATGAGGTCTCTGTGAATAAATTTACAGTTCACCAAATTGTTACGCAAGATTTGACGATGAGGAAAGTTTGCGCAAAATTGTTTCCCCGAGTGCTCACTGCCGAACAAAAGCAACGACGAGTGGACGTTTGCCATGAGATGTTGAATGATTTGGAAAATAATCCACACTTTTTAGACAACGTAATAACAGGCGACGAATCGTGGAGATTCCAGTACGACCCGGAGACGAAAGCCCAGAGCTCGGAGTGGCACACACCGGCCTCCCTGCGGCCGAAGAAACCAACAATGTCAAAGTCCCACATCGAGACAATGCTGATTGTGTTTTTCGACAAGCAGGGGTTAATTCACAAAGAGTTTGTCCCTCAGGGGAAGACTGTCAATGCCGAATTCTACAAAGAAGTCCTTCAGCGATTGCACAGAGCCGTCAAACGGAAGCGACAGGACCTCGCTCGAGGCTGGCGTCTCCACCACGACAACGCTCCGGCGCACACAGCGTTCCTCGTGACCTCCTACTTGACCCGAATTGGAGTTGAAGTTTTGCCACAGCCACCATACAGCCCTGACTTGAGTCCTCCTATTTCCGAAGGTCAAAAGATGCCTGAAGAGTCATCGTTTCGACGATATTCCGAACATCCAACGTGCTGTCACGAAGGTACTGACTGGGATAACTCAAACAGACTACAGTGGGGCCTATGAAGCTTGGAAAACGCGCTGGCAACGTTGTGTCGACGCCCAAGGCGAGTACTTTGAAGAATATTAACGTTTTGTACAAATTGGACCAATAAATTTGTTTTTCTAGACTGAGTCTCATTACTTATCTACCACACCCTGTAGGTCGTGTAACAGAGCTACAACATCCTGCATGTTCGTTCTGGCAGGAATGTGGCCACTGTGCATGATTGCTGGCAGCAGTGGTCACGGGAATGACTGCTCGCAAGAAAACCGGGCTCTGGACGGACCACATGGCACTACCGAGAGGGAAGGCCGTCGTGTTAAGCGTATGGCCCTGGCGCATCGTACTGCGTCTGCAGCAGCAATCTGAGCAGCAGTTGGCACCACTGTGACACAACGAGCTGTCACAAATCGGTTACAGCTACGAGACGTCCTGTAGCAGGCATTCAACTGATCCCAAACTTCCGCCATTTGCAACTTCAATGATGTCAAACGAGAGCTCACTGGAGGGCAGATTGGAGGTCTGTTGTGTTTCCTGATGAAAGCTCGTTCTGCCTCAGTGCCAGTGATGTCCAGTTGATCTACAACCAACCTGTCTGAGTGCTCTACACACGGGACCTACACCTGGAGTTACGGTCTGGAGCGAAATTTTCTGTGACAGCAGGAACACTCCCGAGGTTATCCCACGCACTCAGGTCAGTCAGGTGATTCGACCTGTTGTGCTACCATTCATGAACAACATTCCAGAGGATGTTTTCCAACAGGATAACGCTCCACAACACACCGCAACATACGGGACATCATTAAAAGACAACTCCAGTGTCATCCACGAACAATATTAACCGACCAAGTGCAACAGGCATACAATTCCATCACACGAACAGACATCCGGCACCTGTACATAACGCAAACACGTTTGCCTGCTTGCAGTCAACATTCTGCCAGGTACACCATTTCACATTTACATCTACACCTACATTCCGCAAGCCACCCAACGGTGTGTGGCGGAGGGCACTTCACGTGCCACTGTCATTACCTCCCTTTCCTGCTCCAGTCGCGTACGGTTCACGGGAAGAACGACTGCCTGAAAGCCTCCGTGCGCGCTCTAATCTCTCTAATTTTGCACTCGTGATCTCCTCGGGAGGTATACGTAGGGGGAAGCAATATATTCGATACCTCATCCAGAAACGCACCCTCTCGAAACCTGGACATCAAGCTACACCGCGATGCAGAGCGCCTCTCTTGCAGAGTCTGCCACTCGAGTTTGCTAAACATCTCTGTAACGCTATCACGGTTACCAAATAACCCTGTGACGAAACGCGCCGCTCTTCTTTGGATCTTCTGTATCTCCTCCGTCAACCCGACCTGGTATGGATCCCACACTGATGATCAATACTCAAGTATAGGTCGAACGAGTGTTTTGTATGCCACCTCCTTCGTTCATGGACTACATTTTCTAAGGACTCTCCCAATGAGTCTCAACGTGGCACCCGCCTTACCGACAATTAATTTTATATGATCAGTCCATTTCAAATCGTTCTGTACACATGCTCCCAGATATTTTACAGAAGTAACTGCTACCAGTGTTCGTTCCGCTATGCTTGCAATGGCTTATGTCGTTTTTGTGTTAACCTGTGATCTTGCAGTTTTAATTACGTAAATACATTATCTGGATAAATGTATTACCGAAATTTAGTTATCTACATTAATTATATTTTGGTGCTGCATCTTTTCCGTCAGTGTATTTCCAGAATGCCTGTGATTGTATTACAGTTGCGTTTAGGACAGAGTAATATGAAGATGGAGAAAAAATAAATAAAGTGGAACTTGGAAGGAAGAGGGAGAGATAGAGACTGAGTCTCTAAACTAACTTCTTAGCTTTAGCTGATGACCTAGTAACCTTAGTCGTAACCTACAAGATATAAAAGAGGCATGAAAAACACTGGATTACAATATGGAAAAATCCTGTACGTGACAACGTTAAAGGAACATTACATATTGATTGAAAATATGGAAAAAATTAAAACTGTTCCCTAATTTAAATACTGTCCGCCCCTGGTAGATGAGTGCTCAGCGCGACGGAATGTCATACCTACCGGCCCGGGTTCGTTTCCCGGCTGGGTCGGAGATTTTCTGCACTGAAGGACTAGGTGCTGTCCTTATCATCATAATTTCATCCCCATCGACGCGCAAGTCGCCGTAGTGGCGTCAAATCGAAAGACTTGCACCAGGCGAGCGGTCTACCCGACGGGAGGCCCTAGCCAAACGCTATTAACATTTTAATTTAAATACTTCGGAGAAATACTCGAGCCAAGTTCTGTGGACAAAGCGACTAACATAAAAAGAGCCAGGAAAACGAACATGGCGTTCCACTTAACTAAAAAACAAGTACTAACCAATATCGATATCTATTAATACTAGGATTGGAACTTTTTAATAGTGGCAACTATTTATTCACAACAGATACAAAAGAGTTACATGTTTGCACCTTTTACTGTCCTTCGAAGTAGTCGCCAGCGATGTAGAAGGCGTAGTATACCGTCAGCAGAGCCTCTTCTGTTGATGGTGCGAATGGAGCGGTCTAAAGTTGTGGTGGTTCTCGTGTACGACTGTGATGGTGTTATCCTAACGCATTACGTTCCTCCACGGCAGACCCTCAATGCACACTATTACTGTTCGTTTTTGGAGCATCACCTGCGACCGGCTTTGCGAAAGAAGCGGCGACACTTTTTGCGCAACCCACCCATCATTTTGCACGACAATGCGCGGCCGCATACAGCGCAAGCTGTGGCTGCTCTGTTCGGTCGGTGGGACTGGGAAGTACTGTACCATCCACCATACTCCCCGGACTTAAGTCCTTGTGACTTTGATTTCATTCCGAAGACAAAGGAACCACTTCGTGGCATTCGCTTCAGAATTGTTCCTGAGGCACTAGACCACTCAATTCGCACCATCAACAGAAAGAGGCTCTGCTAACGGAATACTGCGCTTTCCACATCGCTGGCAACGGGTTCTACACAACGCTGGTGACTACTTTGAAGGACAGTAACAGGTGCAGACTTGTAACTCTTTTGTGTCGGTTGTGAATAAATAGTTGCCACTATTTAAGTTCCAACCCTAGTACAACACTGAAGGATAACAGAGTTGTGATTGGAACTGGGTGTACTTATTCCTCAGAACGACTCGCCATAAACAGTTAAATAACTTGGAGAAGATGAAAAGAGAAAGAAGAATTTTAGTCAGATCTTTCCTGAAGGTGCCACAAACTAGTTTGAAATAATTAAAAATCAGTAGAACAAAGACAGTGTACTTGTTATTCAACGCTAATATTCAACATCAAATATGGAATTTTTCTACCCAGAAGTAACGGAAGAATGCATAATTAAGAATAAATGACGGGGAAATTGACCAGCGACAAGTAGGTGTATGAGAAAACTGAAAATATAACAAGCACATAGAGAAGTAAGAGGGTTACATTTTTAACGTAATAGATAACAGGCTGATAAAAAAAAAATAACATTCTTTGGTGAAACTCACATTTCATGGTTTATAGAAGTTGAGAGGGATCTATAGCAGTTATAAATAACAAAGTTCAAGAAAACAGGTAGTGGCTGCATGGCATTCAGGGGAGGGGAAGGCAGAAAACCTTGAGCGGGAAGGGTTTACAGAAGAAAACACAAAAGAAGAGCGGAAGTGCATGGCAGAAGAAAGAATAACAGAGCGCAGGAACGAAGATGTATTAGTAAGTAAAAAAGAAAGATAAGACATAAATAAGCTGTTCACGTGGTCCTGAGCTGGTCAAAACAAAACAATAATAATGAAATTTGTAGCTGCGGCACTCGATATGATAAAAAGGCCTGGTTTGCCTTTTGCTTGTGTCATTTGCGATAGTCCCGTTATCACGCACACATTGGAAAACATAACGCAATGGCGCGGAAGGTAACGCAACATTTCAGATTTTGTTTCCAGCCTTCGGAAATGGAAAAACAACGAGATGTGTGTACTCACCGGAACACGTGTGGTGTTTCAAATGGTAGGGCGAGGCGAGAGAAGGCCGAGTAGGAAACGCTCACAGAGCAGCTCGCGTCGGATGCAGCTGGCGTGACTTCGCGATGTTGGTACGCGGAGGAGAGTCAATCACACGTCCGATACCTCACCGCTAGCTGCGCTGCGCAGCAACTGAAAGGCGTCCCTTGTTGATAACGCTTATATGAGAGGATAGCGTGGCGGGACCGCGCATGCGCAGTTGGGCGCGTCTCGGGAAAGCCGGGCACACTCGTCCGTTTAGACCGGCCGTGTTAAACGGCGGAAGAACAGTTGCCATAATAGAACGCCGACCTCTGTGATACTATGTCGGTAAGGGTTACGTAAAACGCCGACTGCGTCTTCATACCGAAGTTTTTTTCCATTACGTGACCATATTTGTTAGGCGTCTGGCATACCAGCTCCGGATCTACGATATTTCCGAACCGGGCCAAAACCTGATTGTGGCGCCCCACCCCCCCTCTAGCGTTTTACACAGGACTTCAAAAATTTAAAAGAAATCAATTTTTCAAAAATTCATTTTGAAGCGCACATCTTTCCGAAGAGTTTGATATTTACACTACTGGCCACTAAAATTGCTACACCACGAAGATGACGTGCTGCAGACACGAAATTTAACCGACAGGAAAGAGATGCTGTGCTATGCAAATGATTAGCTTTTCAGACCATTCACACAAGGTTGGCGCCGGTGGCGACACCTACAACGTGCTGACATGAGGAAAGTTTCCAACCGATTTCTCATACACAAACAGCAGTTGACCGGCGTTGCCTGGTGAAACGTTGTTGTCATGCCTCGTGTAAGGAGGAGAAATACGTACCATCACGTTTTCGACTTTGATAGAGGTCGGATTGTAGCCTATCGCGACTGCGGTTTATCGTATCGCGACATTGCTGCTCGCGTTGGTCCAGATCCAATGACTGTTAGCAGAATATGGAATCGGTGGCTTCAGGAGGGTAATACGGAACGCCGTGCTGGATCCCGACGGCCTCGTATCACTAGCAGTCGAGATGACAAGCATCTTATCCGCACGGCTGCAACGGATCGTGCAGCCACGTCTCGATCCCTGAGTCAACAATGGGGACGTTTGCAAGACAACAACCATCTGCACGAACAGTTCGACGACGTTTGCAGCAGCACGGACTATCAGCTCGGAGACCGTGGCTGCGGTTACCCTTGACGCTGCATCACAGACAGGAGCGCCTGCGATGATGTACTGGACGACCAACCTGGGTGCACGAATGACAAAACGTCATTTTTTCGGATGAATCCAGGTTCTGTTTACAGCTCACGATGGTCGCTTCCGTGTTTGGCGACATCGCGGTGAACGCACATTGGAAGTGTGTATTCGTCATCGCCATACTGGCGTATCACCCGGCGTGATGGTATGGGGTGCCATTGGTTATACGTCTCAGTCACCTCTTGTTCGCATTGACGGCACTTTGAACAGTGGACGTTACATTTCAGATGTGTTACGACCCGTGGCTCTACGCTTCATTCGATCCCTGCGAAACCCTACATTTCAGCAGGATAATGCACGACCGCACGTTGCAGGTCCTGTACGGGCCTTTCTGGATACAGAAAATGTTCGACTGCTGCCCTGCCCAGCACATTCTCCAGATCTCTCACCAATTGAAAACGTCTGCTCAATGGTGGCCGAGCAACTGGTTCGTCACAATACCCAAGTCACTACTCTTGATGAACTGTGGTATCGTGTTGAAGCTGCATGCGCAGCTGTACCTGTACACGCCATCCAAGCTCTGTTTGACTCAGTGCCCAGGCGTATCAAGGCCGTTATTACGGCCAGAGGTGGTTGTTCTGGGTACTGACTTCTCAGGATCTATGCACCCAAATTGCATGAAAATGTAATCACATGTCAGTTCTAGAATAATTTATTTTTCCATTGAATACCCGTTTATCATCTGCTTTACTTCTTGGTGCAGCAATTTTAATCGCCTGTAGTGTCAAACGTATATGTTTGAGGAAATGTACGGCATGTTAAATGGTTCAAATGGCTCTGAGCACTGTGGGACTCAACTGCTGAGGTCATTAGTCCCCTAGAACTTAGAACTACTTAAACCTAACTAACCTAAGGACATCACAAACATCCATGCCCGAGGCAGGATTCGAACCTGCGACCGTAGCGGTCTTGCGGTTCCAGACTGCAGCGCCTTTAACCGCACGGCCACTTCGGCCGGCCCTATGGCATGTTATTTGGTGATAACTGTGCCAAAGTACAGTGCACGCTTCTTCAAACAGCATTGTTCTATCACATGTCTCTGTATTTCGCTCTGTGGAATTCAAACGTGTATACTCTTAATGGAAGCCATCAAGCCTATATTCAGGACAGAGGAAACGAAAATATCCTGCTCTCGGTAGGCTCCCTCTTAGCCGGCCTTGTGGCCGAGCGGTTCTAGGCGCTTCAGTCCGGAAACGCGCTGCTGCTACGGTCGCAGGTTCGAATTCTGCCTCGGGCGTGGATGTGTGTGATGTCCTTATGTTAGTTAGGTTTAAGTAGTTCTAAGTCTAGGGAACTGATGACCTAAGATGAAAACTTGCAATTAATACTGGTTGGGATTATTTGTGACCGGGAGAATGAGAACTATTCAGAAAATTTGCACTCTGTATTGCCTATTACCTAGTAACTTTCTCTTTTGTGTGACACAAAATTATAGGAAACATAAAACCAGTGAAGACAAAAGCAAGACAGTATACATTTCTTCAATCCTTACGTCCCAGTATCTTTTTCTCTCTGATCTTGCTACAGTTTTACACGCCGTGCTTTCCTTTACGCAAAAGGATCTATTACCTCATCAATGTTCGGCAAACGGTTTGCTACATGAAAAACCAAAATGTCGTTGTCTAATACTGAAAAAGCTGACAATACGAATAGTACCCAAGACTGGTGTGGTTTCTCGATTTGATTACGTCTAATTTATCACTGTCTGCTAGACAAAACGAAATAGGCCTTTCTAATATTGCAGCAATTGAGGCATACGTCAAATAAGCGAGACTGTTTTGGCACAAATGGTGATTTTTTATCTACCTCATTTACACAAATAACACGACAGAACATGATTCACACAGTACCAATATCAAATGTGTGTTACGCCTACTACAAGCAAAAGGTTTTACGTTTGGAAAATTATTTCAGTTTCTCAAAACATGAGATCGAAAAGTAGTAGTAGTACGAAATTTTTATATAAATTCCGGACCGTCAAGTTGTTGTTGTTGTGATCTTCAGTCCAGAGACTGGTTTAATGCACCTCTCCATGCTACTCTATCCTGTGCA
Source organism: Schistocerca serialis cubense (assembly GCF_023864345.2). Lineage (NCBI taxonomy): Eukaryota > Metazoa > Arthropoda > Insecta > Orthoptera > Acrididae > Schistocerca > Schistocerca serialis. The sequence continues at coordinate 119,756,228 of NC_064648.1, forward strand.
AACTTCTTCATCTCCCAGTACCTACTGCAACCTACATCCTTCTGAATCTGCTTAGTGCATTCATCTCTTGGTCTCCCTCTACGATTTTTACCCTCCACGCTGCCCTCCAATGCTAAATTTGTGATCCCTTGATGCCTCAAAACATGTCCTACCAACCGATCCCTTCTTCCAGTCAAGTTGTGCCACAAACTTCTCTTCTCCCCAATCCTATTCAATACCTCCTCATTAGTTACGTGATCTACCCACCTTATCTTCAGCATTCTTCTGTAGCACCACATTTCGAAAGCTTCTATTCTCTTCATCTCTTGTCCAAACTATTTATCGTCCATGTTTCACTTCCATACATGGCTACACTCCATACAAATACTTTGACAAACGACTTCCTGACACTTAAGTCTATACCCGATGTTAACAAATTTCTCTTCTTCAGAAACGCTTTCCTTGCCACTGCCAGTCTACATTTTATATCCTCTCTACTTCGACCATCATCAGTTATTTCGTTCCCCAAATAGTAAAAGTCATTTACTACTTTAAGCGTCTCATTTCCTAATCTAATTCCCTCAGCATCACCCGACTTAATTCGACTACATTCCATTATCCTCGTTTTGCTTTAGTTGATGTTCATCTTATATCCTCCTTTCAAGACACTGTCCATTCCGTTCAACTGCTCTTCCAAGTCCTTTGCCGTCTCTGACAGAATTACAATGTCATCGGCGAACCTCAAAGTTTTTATTTCTTCTCTATGGATTTTAATACTTACTCCGAATTTTTCTTTTGTTTCCTTTACTGCTTGCTCAATATGCAGATTGAATAACATCGGGGAGAGTCTACAACCCTGTCTTACTCCTTTCCCAACCACTGCTTCCCTTTCATGTCCCTCGACTCTTATAACTGTCATCTGATTTCTCTACAAGTTGCAAATAGCCCTTCGCTCCCTGTATTTTACCCCTGCCACCTTTAGAATTTGAAAGAGAGTATTCCAGTCAAAAGATTTCTGTAAGTCTACAAATGCTAGAAACGTAGGTTTGCCTTTCGTTAATCCGGATCGTCATATTCTTCCATGTAATTTGTGTGATGTCCACGTTTCTTCTGCTTCCTCTTTCGAGCAATCTATCTTTTCTTCGCTAATACCGTAACTATTCCTGCCATTGTGCAAACTTATTCCCTGGTTAACTTCACTGATCCCGCCAGAATCACCGGTTCAGTTATCCCGCGTTTATTCTCCGGTCAGGCGTTATTACGTGTTCGTACAACACGCTTTCAGCGCTTTTCCGAGAATAGAGCTTCAGCGGCTGCTAACGGTTGGTTGTACAACTGGTCTTTAGTAGTGTAGCGTACTGGCAAAAATTACCTGTCAAAATTCCGTTCTCTTGGATACACTGAGAAGATAATATGTAACCATGCTTACCTGTTATTCCTGTTAGTCGTTTACTTTCACTCTGGCAGTCTGAAAGTGTGCGTTTCGCTAGTAATTATAACAACGCTTTTCATTTTCACACCCAATCAACCACATAAAAAAACAGCGATTGGCATTCACCCACTCGGGTTGACTCGGCTCAGCTCGTATAGCCCAGTCCCCTTTTGTCTGCGGGAAAGTTTTTTATTTCTAGGCGTCAGATAGACCCCGAACTACTAAGGAGACTGCCTACACTACGGTTGTCCGTTTTGTTTTAGAATACCTTAACAGGTAGGACTGACGGAGTAGATCGAAAAAATCCAAAGAAGGGCAACACGTTCTTTATTATCGCGTCACTGAAATGATACAGGATTTGGGCTGGACATCATTAAAAGGTGGTGGTGGTGGTTAGTGTTTAACGTCCCGTCGACAACGAGGTCATTAGAGACGGACATCATTAAAAGAAAGGCGTTTTTCGTTGCGACAGAATCTTCTCACGGAATTCCAATCACCAACTTTGTCCTCTGAATGCGAAAATATTTAGTTGACACCGACCTACATAGGGAAGAACGATCACCACGATAAAATAAGGGAATTCAGAGCTCGCACGGAAAGAATAGGTGTTCGTTAGAAAACTCCCTTTAGAAAAATTTATGAATGATTGTGCTGATAAACCCCTTACGTTATTTGATTTTGAAACAGCTGAGCAAAACTGAACGTACTCAGACATTCTATCTTTACTTATTCTGATCAACAGTAAACACAAACACAATATTTTTAGCGCAACGCAATATGAGTTTCAATAATCCCTACAAAAGAATGGCCCTGACTGACAATAACCTATACCTCTCATGAATCACTTACCTAACAAAAATCTTCGTTACACGAACTACTGCAATACAGCGAGCGCCAATACTGCCAGCTAAATAAAAGACTTGAACTACTGAAGACACTAACTACTGATAGGCATAGTTAGCAAATGAAAGATTTTGATAGAGAACAAACAATGTATTTACCTTAATAATGTTCAAAAGTCATCATATATGTATTAGTTCATGACATCCAGTGTTACAAATTTCCTTTTTCTGGCGGACACACGTCCAGATCGTCCGCTCTCAAAACTCCGCCATCTCTCTCCCCACGTCCACCACTGCTGGCGGCTCACCTCCAACTGCGCAACGCTACGCGCTGTTCACATCCAGCTGCCCAACACTACACGAGCGAATATTCCAACAATGCAAACCAGCCACAGACTGCACACAGCACAGCCAGTGATTTTCATACAGAGCACTACGTGGCGTTACCAATATAAAAAAAAGAAACAGCCTACTTACACGTTCTTTTTCCGCGCGCTATACGTGATTGGAACAATAGAGAATTGTGAAAGTGGTTCGATGAACCCTCTGCCAGGCACTTAAATGTGACTTGCAGAGTATCCGTGTAGATATAGACGTAGATGCTGGCAGTGACTTCATTATGGTGTTGGCCCTAATTACGTGGAATGGACTGGGTTAAACTGAACTGATCACTGACTGGAAATGGTTATGTTCGGCTACCTGGAGGCCATTTGCAGCTATTCGTGGAATTCATGTTCCCAAACAACGTTGGAATTTTTATGGATGACACTGCCCCATGTCACTGGGCCACGGCTGGTTGGGATTGGTTTTGAGAACTGGACAAATCGAGAGAACGATTTGGCCACTCAGAGCGCCCGACATGAGTCCCATTGAACATTTATGGGACGTAATCGTGAGTTCAGTTCGTGCACAATATCCTGCACCGGCAAAACTTTCGCAATTATGGACGGCTAGAGAGGCAGACTTTCTGTAGGCGATTTCTAACGACTGACTGAGTGCAGGCCAAGTCGAGATTCTTCACTCATCATCATCATCTTGGACAGTTTCCAGCCACTGGCTGGGTCTGTCGGGAACACAAGCCTCTCCATCGTGTTCTGTCTTTCCACCATTCCCCTTCTTCCACCTTCGTCCAGTTCTCATCACACATTCCTTCACTCCCTTCACCCACCTATCTCTTGGTCTTCCTCTGGGCCTCTTCCCCTCCAGTTGCAGATCAAACATCCTCTTTGGAATTCTTCCCTCATCCATTCTCTTCATGTGTCCATACCACTGCAGTCTTGATTTTTCTATCCTGTCCTGTACTGGTTCCTCCTTTAGTCTTTCCCTCACATACAAATTTCGCAATCTGTCTCGTCTTGTTACACCCAACCTGCTCCTCTGGAACTTCATTTCACTAGCCTGTATTCTACTTTTGTCGCTTTTGTGCATTACCCATGTCTCACTTCCGTATGCCAATATGGGGACAAAGTAGGTTCGGTATATAATTCCCTTGGATTTCTGTGGCACCTCCTTGCTCCAAATAAACCCCCTAATGCATTTGAAGAACTGCCCTGCTTTTCTGCACCTTTCATTTATTTCCATTGCGTTTCCCCCCTTACTTTCAATCATGCTTCCCAGGTACTTGAAGTTCTCTACCACTCGTAGTTTTTCCCCTCCACAAGTTATATCCACATTTGGCCTATTCTTCTTCCTTGTTGTGACGATTATTTCACTTTTCTTTGCAGAGAAATGCATTCCATATTGTGCTGCCGTTGCCTCCCATACATCTAACTGCTCTTGCACCTCCTTCACGCAATTTCCCCATAACATCAGGTCATCGGCAAAAAGCACTGCTTTCATTTTATGATCTCCAATTGCATCTGATACTTGCTGTAGGATTTCATCCATAACAATAATAAACAATAAAGGCGAAAGAGCATTTCCCTGTCGCAGCCCATTTTGCAGCTTGAACCATGCAGTACGTTCCCTCCCCACTTTCACACAACTCTCACTTCCCTCACACATTTTTCTGACTTTTCGTGTTATCTCTTCATCTATCCCTTTTGCGTTCAGCACATCCCAGAGCTTGTCCCTACAGATACTGTCATACGCCTTCTCAATATCTAAAAAGGCCATGATTAAGTCCTTCCCGTACTCATAGTGCCTTTCCTGCAGTTGCCTTACCGCAAATATGAGGTCCGTTGTTGATCTTCCCCGTCTGAAACCATACTGCTCCTCTTGCAGTCTACTTTCAATACTGCTTCTTATTCTCTTCTCCAGGATCTTTTCATAGATTTTTCCACAGTGGCATAGCAGGGTGATTCCTCTGTAGTTCTCACATCTCCTTTTATCCCCTTTCTTGAAGATCGGGACTATAATTCCTTTCTTCCAATCCTCAGGAATTCTGTTCTCCTTCCACACCACCCTCAGCACTCTGTATAGCCACTGGATTCCTACTTCTCCTGCTGCTCGTATCATATCCACTGTTACTTCATCCCAACCTGGTGCCTTGCCCCCTTTCATCTTCTTTATGGCTTCTTCCACTTCATTCCAAGTTAGATCATCAATTTCCCCACTATTATAATCGTCTGCTGCCTTAGGCTCTCCATCGCTGTTAGTTACCCGTTTGGCGGTATTCAACAGATCTTCAAAGTACTCCTTTTTGAGCTCATGCATTTCCTCCACAACTCTTCCATTATTATCCATGATCCTCAGGCACTCGTTTCTGTCGTTCCTCTTATTTCTTACCATGGTGTAAAGTACTTTTTTGTTCCCTTCACTGTCCTCTTCTAACATTCTTGTCCATTTTTCCATCCACTTCTTCTTCTCCGCCCTTACTATGGTCTGTGCCGCTTTCTTGCTTTCCTTATATTTTACCCTAGCTTCCTCTGTTCGGGTCTGGAACCATTCTCTGAAGGCTTTGTTCTTTCGAAGTACTGCCTCTTTACATATGTTGTTCCACCATGGGGTTTCCCTACTTCTCCTCTTTGTGCTAGTTCTTCCGCACACAGTCTCAGCTGCCTCAACTAGAGCCCTCTTAAAATCGCCCCATTCTTCTTCCACTGTTCTCTGATCTTCCTTTGGCAGCTTCTTCCTGGTCAGTCTCTTCACTACGCCCGACAAAACGTTGGCCGGTAAGATATCAGGAGGTATCCCATGAGATGTGTCAACTGAGTACAGTAATGGAGTACATTCATGAACATAATTTAAGGATAATGCTGATACATGGTGAAACAACGCTCCGGCGGGCGGTTTTCGGGTTTAAGTCACCTCGGGGTGTGACCGTGCGGTACATTTGACCTGCGGTCGTCGCACGGTCGCGCTGGCAGCAGTCCACATACACAGAGGTGTGTTGGTGCACGTCAGAGTACGGTGCAGCGAGTAAGTGTGCAGACGTTCTCAGGCGTGATAATGGTGACTGTGTGTTGAAAATGGCTCAAAGAACACATATTGATGACGTTATGAGGGGTAGAATACTAGGGCGACTGGAGGCTGGTCAGACACAGCAGGTCGTAGCACGGGCCCTCCGTGTGCCACAAAGTGTGATCTCAAGATTATGGAAACGATTCCAGCAGACAGGAAACGTGTCCAGGCGCTACAGTACTGGACGTCCACAGTGTACAACACCACAACAAGACCGATACCTCACCACCAGTGCCCGCAGACGGCCACGGAGTACTGCAGGTAGCCTCGCTCGGGACCTTACCGCAGCCACTGGAACAGTTGTCTCCAGACACACAGTCTACAGACGACCGAACAGACACGGTTTATTCGCCCAGAGACCTGCAGGCTGTATTCCACTGACCCCTGGTCACAGGAGAGCTTGTAAAGCCTGGTGTCAAGAACACAGTACATGGTCATTGTAACAGTGGTCCCAGGTTATGTTCACAGACGAGTCCAGGTATAGTCTGAACAGTGATTCTCGCCGGGTTTTCATCTGGCGTGAATCAGGAACCAGAAACCGACCCCTTAATGTCCTTGAAAGGGACCTGTATGGAGGTCGTGGTTTGATGGTGTGGGGTGGGATTATGATTGGTGCACGTACACCCCTGCATGTCTTTGACAGAGGAACTGTAACAGGTCAGGTGTATCGGGACGTCATTTTGCACCAGTATGTCCGCCTTTTCAGGGGTGCAGTGGGTCCCACCTTCCTCCTGATGGATGATAACGCACGGCCCCTCCGAGCTGCCATCGTGGAGAAGTACCTCGAAACAGAAGATATCAGGCGAATGGAGTGTCCTGCCTGTACTCCAGACCTAAACCCCACCAAGTACGTCTGGGATGCTCTCGGTCGACGTATCGCTGCACGTCTTCAAACCCCTACGACACTTCAGGAGCTCCGACAGTCACTGGTGCAAGAACGGGAGGCTATACCCCAGCAGCTGCTCGACCACCTAATCCAGAGTATGCCAACCCGTTGTGCGACCTGTGTACGTGTGCACGGTGATCATATACCCTACTGATGTGGGGGTACATGCGCAGGAAACAGTGGCCTTTTGTAGCACATGTGTTTCGGGACGGTTTTCTCAACTTATCACCAATACCGTGGACTTACAGACCTGTGTCGTGTGTGTTCCCTATGTGCCTATGCTATTAGCGCCAGTCTTGTGTAGTGCCACGTTCTGTGGCATCACATTCTGCAATTATCCTTAATTTATGATCATGAGTGTAGTAGCCTTAAGTCTATTCGCAGATGATGCATTTGTCTATACCCAAGTATAAACGCCAGAAGACGGTAAGAATTTGCAGAACGACCTGCAGAGAACTGATGAATGGTGCAGGCTCTGACAGTTGACCCTGAACGTAAATAAACGAAACACATTGCGCATACATAGGAAAAGAAATCCACTGCTGTAGAGTTACACTATTCATGATAAACATCTGGAGACAGCGTCTGCCGTAAAATATCTAGCCGTAAATATCCAGAGCGACCTCAAGTGAAATTACCATTTGAAACAGATAGTGGGAAAAGCAGAGAGCAGACTCAGATTCATCGGAAGTTCCTTAAGAGGAACTGTAACTCATCCACCAAAAGAAGTGGCTTATAAGGCGCTTGTTCCCCAGATTCTTGAGTATTGTTCTTCTATCTGGGGTCCCTATCAGGCACGACCGATAGAGGACATAGAGAAGATGCATCTACATCTACATCTACATGGATACTCTGCAGATCACTTTCAACTGCCTGCCAGAGGGTTCGAACCACCTTCACAATTCTCAATTATTCCAATCTCGTATGGCGCGCGGAAAGAAAGAAAAACCTTATCTTTCCGTACGAGCTCTGATTTCCCTTATTTTATCGTGGTGATCGTTCCTTCCTATGTAGGTCGGTGTCAACAAAGTATTTTCGCATTCGGAGGAGGAAGTTGGTGACTGGAATTTCGTGAGAAGATTCCGTCGCAACGAAAAACGCCTTTCTTTTAATGATTTCCAGCCCAAATCCTATATATTAAGAAACTAGGAACAGGCCTCGATTGCGAAAAAAGTACCTAGTGTTAACCTAGGTTTCGGCGTAGATAACTACACCTTCTTCAGAACAATCAAACCCACAAGCGGCTAAGAAGACCTTTGTCAATGATTAAAAGAACACCATAGCTATACATTTATAAACGTAAAAAAGGGAAACATAAACAGTACATATGTACAGAGTCTAAACCGTTATTTAACCTAATGGTGTAACCACCACCTCACACCGGCCTATGTCCGACGGGCCATGACCCGCCATGGTGGAGGTTACACCATTAAGTAACGGTTTAGACTTTGTACATATAGGGTGTTTCAAAAATGACCGGTATATTTGAAACGGCAATAAAAACTAAACGAGCAGCGATAGAAATACACCGTTTGTTGCAATATGCTTGGGACAACAGTACATTTTCAGGCAGACAAACTTTCGAAATTACAGTAGTTACAATTTTCAACAACTGATGGCGCTGCGGTCTGGGAAACTCTATAGTACGATATTTTCCACATATCCACCACGCGTAGCAATAATATGGCGTAATGTCTGAATGAAATTACCCGAAACCTTTAACAACGTGTCTGGCGGAATGGCTTCACATGCAGATGAGATGTACTGCTTCAGCTGTTCAATTGTTTCTGGATTCTGGCGGTACACCTGGTCTTTCAAGTGTCCCCACAGAAAGAAGTCACAGGGGTTCATGTCTGGCGAATAGGGAGGCCAATCCACGCCGCCTCCTGTATGTTTCGGATAGCCCAAAGCAATCACACGATCATCGAAATATTCATTCAGGAAATTAAAGACGTCCGCCGTGCGATGTGGCCGGGCACCATCTTGCATAAACCACGAGGTGTTCGCAGTGTCGTCTAAGGCAGTTTGTACCGCCACAAATTCACGAAGAATGTCCAGATAGCGTGATGCAGTAATCGTTTCGGATCTGAAAAATGGGCCAATGATTCCTTTGGAAGAAATGGCGGCCCAGACCAGTACTTTTTGAGGATGCAGGGACGATGGGACTGCAAATGGTTCAAATGGCTCTGAGCACTATGGGACTCAACTGCTGTGGGCATAAGTCCCCTAGAACTTAGAACTACTTAAACCTAACTAACCTAAGGACATCACACACATCCATGCCCGAGGCAGGATTCGAACCTGCGACCGTAGCGGTCGTGCGGTTCCAGACTGTAGCGCCTTTAACCGCTCGGCCACTCCGGCCGGCTATGGGACTGCAACATGGGGCTTTTCGGTTCCCCATATGCGCCAGTTCTGTTTATTGACGAAGCCGTCCAGGTAAAAATAAGCTTCGTCAGTAAACCAAATGCTGCCCACATGTATATCGCCGTCATCAATCCTGTGCACTATATCGTTAGCGAATGTCTCTCGTGCAGCAATGGTAGCGGCGCTGAGGGGTTGCCGCGTTTGAATTTTGTACGGATAGAGGTGTAAACTCTGGCGCACGAGACGATACGTGGACGTTGGCGTCATTTGGACTGCAGCTGCAACACGGCGAACGGAAACCCGAGGCCGCTGTCGGATCACCTGCTGCACTAGCTGCGCGTTGCCCTCTGTGGTTGCCCTACGCGGTCGCCCTACCTTTCCAGCTCGTTCATCCGTCACGTTCCCAGTCCGTTGAAATTTTTCAAACAGATCCTTTATTGTATCGCCTTTTGGTCCTTTGGTTTCATTAAACCTCCGTTGAAAACTTCGTCTTGTTGCAACAACACTGTGTTCTAGGCGGTGGAATTCCAACACCAGAAAAATCCTCTGTTCTATGGAATAAACCGTGTTGTCTACAGCACACTTGCACGTTGTGAACAGCACACGCTTACAGCAGAAAGACGACGTACAGAATGGCGCACCCACAGACTGCGTTGTCTTCTATATCTTTCACATCGCTTGCAGCGCCATCTGTTGTTGAAAATTGTAACTACTGTAATTTCGAAAGTTTGTTCGCCTGAAAATGTACTGTTGTCCCAAGCATATTGCAACAAACGGTGTATTTCTATCGCTGCTCGTTTAGTTTTTATTGCTGTTTCAAATATACCGGTCATTTTTGAAACACCCTGTATGTACTGTTTGTGTTTCCCTTTTTTACGTTTATAAATGTATAGCTATGGTGTTCTTTCAATCATTGACAAAGGTCTTCTTAGGCACTTGTGGGTCTGATTGTTCTGAAGAAGGTGTAGTTATCTACGCCGAAACCTAGGTTAACACAAGGTTCTTGTTTCGCAGTCGAGGCGGGTTTCTAGTTTCTTAATATATTTACCAACGATTACTGACGCGCTGCGATGTTGAAGGTTCTCAAACCCTGTCTCATTTCTGTGACACACTCTCCCATATTTCACGATAACAGAAAACTTGCTGCCCTACTTTGAACTTTTTCGATGTACTCCGTCAGTCCTACCTGGTAAGGATCCCACACCGCGCAGCAGTATTCTAAAGGAGGACGGACAAGCGTAGTGAAGGCAGTCTCCTTAGTAGGTCTGTTACATTTTCTAAGTGTTCTGCCAATGAAACGCAGTCTTTGGTTAGCCTTTCCCTCAACATTTTCTGTGTTCCTTCCAATTTAAGTTGTTTGTAATTGTAATACTTAGGTATTTAGTAGAATTTACGGCTTTTATATTAGACTGATTTATCGTGTAACCGAAGCTTGAGTTCCTTTTGCACTCACGTGGATGATCTCACATTTTCGTTATTTAGGGTCAACTGCCACTTTTCGCACCATTCAGATATCTTTTCTACATCGTTTTCCAGTTTGTTTTGATCTTCTTATGACTAAAAATCGTAGAGGGAGACCAAGGGATGAATACACTAAGCAGATTCAGAAGGATGTAGGTTGCAGTAGGTACTGGGAGATGAAGAAGCTTGCACAGGATAGAGTAGCATGGAGAGCTGCATAAAACCAGTCTGAGGACTGAAGACCACAACAACAACAACAACAACATGACTTTATTAGTCGATCAACGACACCGTAATCTGCTGTTCAGATTGTCTCGCAAATCGTTTATATAGATAAGGAACAGCAATGGACCTATAACACTACCTTGGGGAACGCCAGAAATCACTTCTGTTTTACTCGATGACTTTCCGTGAATTACTACGATCTGTGACCTCTCTGACAGAAACTCACAAATCCAGTCACGTAACTGAGACGATATTCCTTAGCAGGCAATTTCACTACGAGCCGCTTGTGTGGTACAGTGTCAAAAGCCTTCCGGAAATCCAGAAATTTGTGTTTCACAGGAACGATGTTTTCTAAACGCATGTTGACTGTGTGTCAATAGACCGTTTTCTTCGAGGTAATTCATAATGTTCGAACACAATACGACGTTTGTCCGGAAAATACGTATAAAAGCTGAATAATAACTTTATTTTACAATTATTCAGGTATTACAATATGGTCTCCTTCGAAGTACTCGCCCTGAGACGCGATACACTTCCGCCAACGCCGTTTCCACTGTTGATAACATTGCTGAAAGTCTTCAGTTCTGATGTTGTTCAGTTGCCGTGTCGTTTCCGCCTCGATGGCTTCCACATCCCCCAAGTGCCGCCCCGGAAGCACCATTTTGCATTTCGGGAACATGAAGAAGTCACACGGGGCTAAATCGGGTGAATAAGGCGGGTGGTCTGTCACGGTGAGCCAAAAACTCGCGCACAACGAGCGACGTGTGAGCGGGCGCATTGTCGTGATGAAGGATCCACCTGCCTCCTTTTGCCAACTCCGGTCGAACTGGGGCCACACGAGCTCTGACATGTGTCAGAACTTCAACGTAAAAATTTCCGTTCACTCTCTGGCCGGGAGGGACAAATTCCTTGTGAACAATGCCCCTAGAATCAAAGGAAACAATCAACATTGTCTTCACATTGGACCTTGATTTTCGCGACTTTTTTGCTCTCGGTTGTCCTGCTAGTTTCCATTCCTTGCTTTGAGATTTGAGCTCCACATCGAATTCGTAAAACCAGGACTCGTCTCCAGTGATGACTCGGCTGAGAAAGTCCCATGGTTCCTCTGCTTCCGACCAATCCTCACAGCACTCGACCCTCTTTGCTTTCTGTTCTGGCGTCAAGAGCTTCGGTACGATTTTCGCACACAATTTCTTCATTTCAAGTACTTATGTCAGGATTTCGTGAACGATTGTTTTGGGGATTGACAGTTCGTCAGCAATCATTCCGACTGTCAATCTACGGTCTTAAAGAACACAAGCCCGAATTGGTTCAACATTTGCATCGGAACTCGATGTCGACGGGCGTCCTGGGCGAGGGTCCCCGTTCACTTCTTCTCGGCCATCCCGGAACCTTTTTAACCACTTGTTCACGCTCGGTTCCTTCAGAGAATTGTCTCCGTAATCCTGTTTCAAACACTCAAAAATCTCACGGCCATTCTTGCCTAGCTTTGCAAGAAACTTGATACTGACGCGCTGCTCTTCAATCAGAGAGAGCTTCTTGCCGACGGCAGGTGAAAAAGGGTGACTGTCAACAAGCTGCCGCACACTCCCACCTCCACGCAGAGTGTTCTGGCTCGAATTGAGCGTAGATGGGATTCATTACAGCAGTAGTCCCACCTGGCGGTGACTGCAGCTTGTAAGATAAAGACGTTATTCAACTTTTATACGTATTTTCCGGACAAATCTCGTATACGAGGTGTGGCTAGAAAAAAACCGGACTAGTACTGGTGAAACAATAAAACGAATGCAATAAGGCTGAAAGTCGCGTGGCCTGTCACGTGACTCTCGCTCCGCCTACTGCTCGAGTTTCATCTGCCTCCTGCACTCAGTCTGCCCGTGGCGTCTGTTTTAAGTAGTTGACGTTTTGTCTGTGCGTCGGAAAATGTTGAGTGTACAGAAAGAACAGCGTGTTAACATCAAATTTTGTTTCAAACTAGGAAAATCTGCAAGTGAAACGTTTGTAATGTTACAACAAGTGTACGGCGATGATTGTTTATCGCGAACACAAGTGTTTGAGTCGTTTAAACGATTTAAAGATGGCCGCGAAGACACCAGTGATGACACTCGCACTGGCAGACCATTGTCAGCAAAAACTGATGCAAATATTGAAAAAATCGGTAAACTTGTTCGACAAGATCGCCGTTTAACAATCAGAGCAGTGTCTGAGTTAACAGGAGTTGACAAGGAAAGTGTTAGGCACATTCTTCATGAAAGTTTCAACATGAACAAAGTGTGTTCAAAAATGGCAATGATGATTGTTTTTTTTTGACATCAAAGGGATTGTGCACATTGATTGGGTACCAGAGGGACAAACAGTGAATCAGCATTACTACATTAGCGTCCTGGCTACCCTACGTGAGCGAGTACGCAGAAAACGGAACGATTTGTGGAGAAAAAAGTCATGGATCCTTCACCAAGACAATGCCCCAGCTCACAGTGCGTTGTCAGTGAAGGCGTTTTTGGCAAAACACAACATTCGCATCTTAGATCATCCACCCTACTCACCTGATTTGGCCCCCTGTGACTTTTTTCTTTTCCCTAAAGTCAAGTCAGCTTTGAAAGGAACTAGATTTGAGACTGTTGAAGCAGTAAAAGAAAAAGCGACGGAAGTAATGTATGGACTTACCGAAAATGATCTGCAGCATTGCTACGAACAGTGGAAAATTCGTATGGAGCGGTGTAGAGACCGAGGAGGAGAGTACATTGAAGGAGATAACATGAAATTGTAAATAATTGTAAATAAATGTTTTTTCCAGCATCAGTCCGGTTTTTTTCTAGCCGCACCTCGTATGTTCCAAAATCCTGCTGCATATCGACGTTAACGATATGGGCCACTAATTTAGTGGATTACTCCTACCACCTTTCGTGAATACTGGTGTGACCTGTGCATCTTTCCAGTCTTTGGGTACGGATCTTTCTTCGGGCGAATGGTTGTATCTGATTAAGTATGGAGCTAATGCATCAGCATTATACCTAACTGGTATACAGTCTGGACCAGAAGACTTGCTTTCATTAAGTGATCTAAGCTGCTTCACTACTCCGAGGATATTTACTTCTACGTTACTCATGTTGGCAGCTGCTTTCGATACGACGAAGAGCGGGGCGTTTCGTCATGGGATCGTTCAGCTGCCGAGAGAGCGTTACGGAGATGTTAAAAAAAGTCCACTGATAGACGTTAGAAGAGAGGCGTTGTGAATCACGGATAGATTTACTACTGAAATTTTGGGGCAGCAGTTTTCAGGAGGAGTCGGACAACATACGAGGGTTGGAACTTTAATAGTGGAAACTATTTATTTACAGCTCGCACAAAATAGATACATGTTACAAAGTTTTACTGACCTTCAAAGTAGTCACCAGCATTGCGTATAACTCGTTGCCAGCGATGTGGAAGTCGTAGTCTACTCTTAGCAGTGCCAGTTGTGTTGACAGTTGGAGCGGCGCGGTCTGTTGCCCGACGAATTTGTAGCAGTTCTGAAGCGAATGCCGTGAAGTGTTTCCTTCAGTTTAGAAATCGAGTCGAACTCACGAGGGCTTAAGTGAGGGGAGTGCAGTAGGTGGTACAGCACTTAACAGCCCCATCAGTGAAACAAATCAGTAACAGCTTGCACTGTACCTGCTTGGGCATTGTCCTCCTAAATGGTGGCCAGGACCTGCAGAAAGTGTCATCACCTCTGTCTGTGTGCTGTTCATTTTTGGCACACAACCTGCGACCAGATTTAAATCTAACTTTTTAACTCAATTCGTTTGTCACATAATTTTAATAATAATATCAGCTTCTTCCTTTTCTCTCAGTTTTCTTCCTGTCATTCTTTCTCCACTTAAAATCTTTATTCGTGTGTTTTTGATTAGTTTTATGTATTAATTTCGATTTAATTTCTGTTGTTTTATCACCATGTTTTTTCGTCCACATTATTGCGTTCATTATATCTATTTCTGATTTTGCTTGAATATCGTTTTACTTATGAACGCTACTTTCACTTAAATTTTCATCTGCGTTATTTTCTCCTAGTGCAATAGGTACAGGATGACAATTATTGAACTGTATGAGAAAGAAGCTTAAACTAATTACGAACTACGGCGTGCACACACCGTATTCAACATGTAAACGTCAGAACAGATATTCCGATTTAGGTTATGACATGTTCGATATGCCTGCCGCTATTGGCGGTGATGTTGCGCAGACGAATAGTGAAATTCTGCATGATCCGCTGAAGTGTTGAAACCTCGATGCTGTCGATGACCTCCTGAATGGCTGTTTTCAACTCAGCAATGGTTTTGGGGTTATTGCTGTACACCTTGTCATTAATATAGACCCACTAGAAGGAGTCGCATGTGTTCAGATCCAGAGAAGAAGGCGGCCTATCAGGACTCGTGCCAGTGGCCTCTGGGTGCCCCAGAGCCAGAATGCGGTCCCCAAAGTGCTGCCTCAGGACATCACTCTCATTCTATGGGATCGAGCTCCGTCTTGAATGAACCACATCTTGTCCAAATCCAAGTAACTTTGGATAATGGAGATGGATCATTTTCCAAAAGCTCCACGTACCGTTCGGTAGTCACCGTGCCATCGAGGAATGTCGCAGCGATTATTCCGTGACTGGACACTGCACACCACACAGTCACCCGCTGAGCGTGAAGAGGCTTCTCGATCGCGAAATGCGGATTCTCAGTCCCCCAAATGCGCCAATTTTGCTTACGTATCTATTTTGTACGAGCTATAAATAAATAATTGCCGCTATTAAAGTTCCAACCCTGGTAATACTTCCCCCAACATACATCTCGCGTATTGATCACGAGGAGAAAATTCGAGAAATTAGAGCCATTACAGAGGCTTACCGACAATCAGGGTTGGACGGATCAGCTAGTGGTGCCGAAAGTACCCTCCGCCACATACCGTTAGGTGACTTGCGGAGTGTGATGTAGATTTAGATGTAATAGATAACGTCCGAACATACATGACGCTTTTCGCGGATGACGCCGTTGTACACAGCGATATCGCGTCGCTGGAAAATTGTAACGAAATACAGGAAGACCTGCAGATTACTCGGTGGAGGGAGTGGAAATTGACCCTCAATATAAACAGAGGTAACGTACATATCCTCGATGTAACAGAGCAGCTTAAATCACTTAATAAAGGCAAGTCCTCCGGTCCAGATGGTAAATCAGTCAGGTTCCTCTCAGAGTATGCTGATAAAATAGCTCCATAATTAGCAATTTTATACAACCACTCGCTCACAGAAAGATCCGCACCTAAAGACTGGAAAATTGCTCAAATCACACCAATACCCAAAAAGGTAAGTAGGAGTAATCTGGTGAATTAGAGGCCAATGTCACTAACGGAGATTTTCAGTAGGGTTTTGGAACATATACTGTCTTCGATCGAACATTATGAATTACCTGGAAGAAAACGATTTATTGACAGATAGTCAGCACGGTTTCAGAAAATATCGTTCTTGCGAAACACAGCTAGCTCTTTATACTCATGAAGTAATCAGTGCTATCGACAGGGGATGTGAAATCGATTCCATATTTTTAGATTTACAGAAGGCTTTCGACACCGTTCCTCACAAGCGTCTTATAACCAAACTGCGTGTCTACGGAGTATCGCCTCAGTTGTGCGACTGGATTCGAGATTTCCTGTCAGAAAGGTCACAGTTCGCAGTAATAGACGGAAAGTCATCGAGTAAAAGAGAAGTAATATCCGGCGTTCGAGAAGGAAATGTTATACACTCTCTATTGTTCCTAGTCTATATTAACGTCATAGGAGACAATCTGAGTATCCATCTTAGATTGTTTGCAGATGATGCTGTCATTTACCGTCTTGTAAAGTCATCAAATGATCAAAACGACTTGTAGAATGATTTAGATAAGATATTTGTGTGGTGCGAAAAGTGGCAATTGACCCTGAATAAAGAAAAGTGTGAAGTTATTCATACGAGTACTAAAAGAAATCCGCTAAATTTCGATTATGCGATAAGTCACACAAATCTGAAGGCTGTAAATTCAGCTAAATACTTAGCGATTACAATTACAAATGCCCTAAATTGGAACGATCACATAGATAATATTGTCGGTAGAGCAAACCAAAGACTGCGATTCATTGGCAGAACACTTAGAAGGTGCAACAGTCTAGTAAAGAGACTGCTTACACCACGCTTGTCCGCCCTATTCTGGAGTACTGCTGTGCGGTGTGGGATCCGCATCAGGTGGGACTGACGGATGACATCGAAAAAGTACAAAGAAGGGCAGCTCGTTTTGTATTATCGCGAAACAGGGGAGATAATGCCACAGACATGATACGTGGATTGGAGTGGCGATAATTAAAACAAAGGCGTTTTTCGTTGCGACGGGATCTTGTCATGAAACTTCAGTCACCAGTTTTCTCCTCCGATTGCGAAAACATTCTGTTGGCTCCCACCTACATAGGGAGAAGAAATGATCATCACCATAAAATACGATAAATCAGGGCTCGCACAGTAAAATTCAAGTGCTCGATTTTCCCGCGTCCCGTTCGAGAGTGGAACGGTAGAGAGACAGCTCGAAGGTGGTTCATTGAACCCCCTGCTAGGCACTTTATTGTGAATAGCAGAGTAACCACATAGATGTAGATTTATATAGAAAGATCTGTTATTGTATGATTACACTATTACAGAACATTCACTGCAAGCATTTACTTCTCTTATATACCCAGGCGTAAGTGTACGGACTTATTTGAAACAGAATGAGCACATAAAATTAATCACTGGTCAGGCAGAAGCCAGACTGAGATTCGCTGGGAGAATCCTCAGTGAGTGCAGTCCTTGAACTAAAGAGGGAGCTCTTCCGAGCTGTGTTTGGATATTTCTCGTCAATATGTGACCTGTAAAGGTAAATGCCGTGTGGCTGGGGTCTCCCGTCGGGTAGACCGTTCGCCGGGTGCAAGTCTTTCGAGTTGACGCCACTTCGGCGAGTTGCGCGTCGATGGGGGATGAAATGAGGATTATTCGGACAACACAAAACCCAGTCCCTGAGCGGAGTAAATCTCCGACCCAGCCGGGAATCGAACCCGGGCCGTTAGGTATGAGATGCCGTCGAGCGGACCACTCATCTAACAGGGGTGGACATGGGAACTGTACTAGGACGGTTGATATTTTTTAAAAATATCGGGAATACGAAATATCGATATCTAAAATACATAGCTATCGGTTTTCGATACACCGGAAAAAAGTAGCGATATATCGCCATCACGACTTTAAAAATATGAAGTACCTGCGTATAAAAAGATCATCTGAACATTGTAAATATACTGCCGGTATTACAGCTGTATAATTAAGTATTGATTTATTATTGTATATTCTGTACATGTAGACTGTAAAATGTAGACTGACAATAGCTAGGAAAGCGTTTCTGAAGAAGAGAATTTTGTTAACATCGAGTACAGATTTAAGTGTCAAAAAGTCGTTTCTGAAAGTATTTGTATGGAGCGTAGCCATGTATGGAAGTGAAGCATGGACGATAAATAGTTTAGACTAGAAGAGAATAGAAGCTTTTGAAATGTGCTGCTACAGAAGAATGCTGAAGATTAGATGGGTAGATCACATAACTAATGACGAGGTATTGAACAGAATTGGAGAGAAGAAGAGTTTGTGGCACAACTCGACCAGAAGAAGGGACCGGTTGGTAAGACATGTTCTGAGACATCAAGGGATCACCAATTTAGTATTGGAGGGCAGCGTGGAGGGTAAAAATCGTAGAGGGGGACCAAGAGATGAATACACTAAGCAGATTCAGAAGGATGTAGGTTGCAGTAGGTACTGGGAGATGAAAAAGCTTGCACAGTATAGAGTAGCATGGAGAGCTGCATCAAACCAGTCTCAGGACTGAAGACCACAACAACAACAACAAGATTCTGTACATCAATAGGCTACCAGTCTGCCCATTCCCCTCATGGCAAGAACTGAAAGGAATACGATACACGTTCTTGCTTGGCGTTAACCAATTTGCCTAACGACGGTAACCGCATTGAAGTGGGACGATTGAAGATGTCAGAGGGTCCGTCGTTCGGTTTCCTCACGTGTCGGATCTGTCCGGAACACTTCATGTTGACTTCCCCGTTTTCTCATTTCTGCAAACACCAGCGAATCGATAGCTGTAGCGCCAAAATTGTGTGTTGAAGCTAAATGTTGCAGTTTCTGTTGGTAGCGCCGGAGCCGGCCTTGGTGGCCGAGCAGTTTTAGGCGCTTCAGTCCGGAACCGCGCTGCTGCTACGGTCGCAGGTTCGAATCCTGTTTCGGTCATGGATGTGTGTGATGTCCTTAGGTTAGTTAGGTTTAAGTAGTTCTAAGTTCTACGGGACTGATGACCTCAGATGTTAAGTCCCATAGTGCTCAGAGACATTTGAACCATTTTTTGGTAGCGCCGATTACGTCAGCATTACCGCTTCACATCTCTCCGCCCACCGCATAGACCAATTTTGTCGTTTGGATTTTTGTTCATCATTTTAAGCAGCTGTTTTGTAAGAGCGCCGATGTGAAGAAATAGCTCACTAGTTGCGTTCCATTCTTTTCTTTTCTTTTTTTTTTTCTTTAATGCAACTGGTGTGCTATTTCTTCACATCGGGTATCTTGTTATTCCATGCACACCGACACTCCCCCCCCCCCTCTCTCCCCCCTCCCACGCAAGTGAATCGGATTTCTTCATTGTGCCACTTGCACTTGCTTCGCACAGAGAGACAAAGAGGAAGACTGGACGTAATGAAAGTTCAAATAGTAGTAAGACTGGAAGTAAAATTATATTCTACTACAATTTCAAAAGAACAACTCCAAATATGTACCGAAAACTTTGAAAAAAATATATATAAAATAAAAGTTTTGTTTCGCGATATGGCCGTTTTGATATCGATATATCCTTAAAAAATCGCCGATGTATAAAAAATTATTGATATGTCGATATTTTATCAATAGCCGTAATCTGTCCTGCATAGGATACAGCAAACAGAGAAGATTCAAAGAAGAGCGGCGCATTTCCTTACTCGTTCATTTAGTAAGGGCGAAAGCGTCATAATATATATAAATGACCTAGTAGATAGTGTCGGAAGTTCCATGCGGCTTTTCGCGGATGGTGCTGTAGTACACAGAGAAATTGCAGCATTGGAAAATTGTAGCGAAATGCAGGAAGATCTGCAGCTGATAGGCACTTGGTGCAGGGAGTGGCAACTGACCCTTAACATAGACAAATGTAATGTACTGCGAATACATAGAAAGAAGGATCCTTTATTGTACGATTATATGATAGCGGAACAAACACTGGTAGCAGTTATTTCTGTAAAATATCTGGGGGTATGCGTGCGGAACGATTTGAAGTGGAATGATCATATAAAATTAATTGTTGGTAAGGCGGGTACCAGGTTGAGATTCATTGGGAGAGTCCTTAGAAAATGTAGTCCATCAACAAAGGAGGAGGCTTACAAAACACTCGTTCGACCTATACTTGAGTATTGCTCACCAGTGTGGGACCCGTACCAGGTCACGTTGACGGAGGAGATAGAGAAGATCCAAAGAAGAGCGGCGCGTTTCGTCACAGGGTTATTTGGTAACCGTGATAGCGTTACGGAGATGTTTAATAAACTCAAGTGGCAGACTCTGCAAGAGAGGCGCTCTGCATCGCGGTGTAGCTTGCTGTCCAGGTTTCGAGAGGGTGCGTTTCTGGATGAGGTATCGAATATATTGCTTCCCCCTACTTATACCTCCCGAGGAGGTCACGAATGTAAAATTAGAGATTCGAGCGCGCACGGAGGCTTTCCGGCAGTCGTTCTTCCCGCGAACCGTACGCGACTGGAACAGGAAAGGTAGGTAATGACAGTATCACGTAAAGTGCCCTCCGCCACACACCGTTGGGTGGCTTGCGGAGTATAAATGTAGATGTAGATGAAGATGAGCAACCAACTCCCGTAGCAAACAGTGCAAGAGAGGCGTTCTGCATCAAAGTGTGGATACTGCTGAGGTTCGTGGGGGCTTCTTTCCTAGAAGAGACAAGCAGTATACTGCTTCTTCCTGCGTATATCTCGGGAAATCAGAAGCTTGCTGGCAATCGTTCTCCCCACGAACCATCTCCGACTGGATTGGGGAAACGGGGAATCGACATTGACAGACGAAGTACCTTCCGCCACGCACCGTGAGGTGGCTTTCAGAGTGTATATGTATAGGCAGGACACTTTTTTGGACGTGCCAGTTTAGGATTAACAGTCTGACGTAAGAATCGTGTTACAATACCGACACCAGATGCTGCGCACCAAACGCCGATCTTGAGATTATGCAACGGCTCTTCAATGTACTGGTGGGAATTTTCTGTTACATAACGGCGAGTTCACGTAACCTGACAGGCCGAATCAGGTCCCACCTGAAGAAACGAAAAACTGACAATCCAAAAGTTCCGAGTGCTCTCCACTCAGCAACCACGTGCAGAACTCGACACGCGGTAGTTCGCCAGGGCGCCTTCACTAGTGCACAGTAGTAAATGTGGAAGGATATAGAGGCTGTCCGGCAAGTAGGGACGAATATTAAAGTTTTATTGATTGGCGACTCCATGGAGTGTCCTGTGCACCACGACCAGATAATGGATACACTTGGAAGGAGAGACAGCCACCATTGGTCGTATTTTTTTTGTTTTATTAACCGCAAAATCGATTTCCGGTCACTTAGTGACCATCCTCAGTGCTAGAAGTTAAAAATTTTCACATAACGATCAGAGAGTATAAAACAGAAAATCACAACTACATCTGCACATGATCATAACAGTTGGTAGGAACATACCCGAAATATACAATTAAAATTGGTAGGCACTGGTATTAACAAGCTTAGGGCGATCACATAAACTGAGGCAGCTGTTTACATGCACTTGTTCAGCAGACCTCGGTGTGACAGGGCTTGGAACGCCCTGTATGTGACATGTGTCACGTGAAGACTTAATATTACTGGTTTTGCGAGATATCAACACTAAATAACTCTTGTGCATTTGTGAATCATGAAGTAATTCAAATTTAAAATGTACGTAAAACACATAGCAGACGAAGGGGGAAGGAAACATCTAAAATACATTGGCGTATTGTTTTTAAAAAACAAACTTATAAAACATAAAACAGATCGATAATAAGTTGTCAGAGTGCAGGACAGGCAAAAGAGAAAAAGACAATAAAAAAGAATAATGTATGAATAACATGAAATGAGGTATAACACAGGTTTTTAAAAAACATAATACCCACCATCTGGCGTGGGAAGTTACAAGTACAACGTTCGTAACATTTTACGTAAATCATGAGGTGACCGAAAATCGATTTTGCGGTTAATAAAACAAAAAAATACGACCAATGCTGGCTGTCTCTCCTTCTAAGAATATTAAAGTGCTACAGAACATACACTCCTGGAAATTAAAATAAGAACACCGTGAATTCATTGTCCCAGGAAGGGGAAACTTTATTGACACATTCCTGGCGTCAGATACATCACATGATCGCACTGACAGAACCACAGGCACATAGACACAGGCAACAGAGCATGCACAATGTCGGCACTAGTACAGTGTATATCCACCTTTCGCAGCAATGCAGGCTGCTATTCTCCCATGGAGACGATCGTAGAGATGCTGGATGTAGTCCTGTGGAACGGCTTGCCATGCCATTTCCACCTGGCGCCTCAGTTAGACCAGCGTTCGTGCTGGACGTGCAGACCGCGTGAGACGACGCTTCATCCAGTCCCAAACATGCTCAATGGGGGACAGATCCGGAGATCTTGCTGGCCAGGGTAGTTGACTTACACCTTCTAGAGCACGTTGGGTGGCACGGGATACATGCGGACGTGCATTGTCCTGTTGGAACAGCAAGTTCCCTTGCCGGTCTAGGAATGGTAGAACGATGGGTTCGATGACGGTTTGGATGTACCGTGCACTATTCAGTGTCCCCTCGACGATCACCAGTGGTGTACGGCCAGTGTAGGAGATTGCTCCCCACACCATGATGCCGGGTGTTGGCCCTGTGTGCCTCGGTCGTATGCAGTCCTGATTGTGGCGCTCACCTGCACGGCGCCAAACACGCATACGACCATCATTGGCACCAAGGCAGAAGCGACTCTCATCGCTGAAGACGACACGTCTCCATTCGTCCCTCCATTCACGCCTGTCGCGACACCACTGGAGGCGGGCTGCACGATGTTGGGGCGTGAGCGGAAGACGGCCTAACGGTGTGCGGGACCGTAGCCCAGCTTCATGGAGACGGTTGCGAATGGTCCTCGCCGATACCCCAGGAGCAACAGTGTCCCTAATTTGCTGGGAAGTGGCGGTGCGGTCCCCTACGGCACTGCGTAGGATCCTACGGTCTTGGCGTGCATCCGTGCGTCGCTGCGGTCCGGTCCCAGGTCGACGGGCACGTGCACCTTCCGCCGACCACTGGCGACAACATCGATGTACTGTGGAGACCTCACGCCCCACGTGTTGAGCAATTCGGCGGTACGTCCACCCGGCCTCCCGCATGCCCACTATACGCCCTCGCTCAAAGTCCGTCAACTGCACATACGGTTCACGTCCACGCTGTCGCGGCATGCTACCAGTGTTAAAGACTGCGATGGAGCTCCGTATGCCACGGCAAACTGGCTGACACTGACGGCGGCGGTGCACAAATGCTGCGCAGCTAGCGCCATTCGACGGCCAACACCGCGGTTCCTGGTGTGTCCGCTGTGCCGTGCGTGTGATCATTGCTTGTACAGCCCTCTCGCAGTGTCCGGAGCAAGTATGGTGGGTCTGACACACCGGTGTCAATGTGTTCTTTTTTCCATTTCCAGGAGTGTAGTTAGAATTGACGCCGGCCGGAGTGGACGAGCGGTTCTAGGCGCTACAATCTGGAACCGCGCGACGCTACGGTCGCAGGATCGAATCCTGCCTCGGGCATGGATGTGTGTGATGTCCTTATGTTAGTTAGGTTTAAGTAGTTCTAAGTTCTAGGGGACTGACGACCTCAGAAGTTAAGTCCCATAGTGCTCAGAGCCATTTGAACCATTTAGAATTGACGGTAAATTGAGTTCATGGTTCAGAGTAGTTTCAGGGGTAAGGCCGGTATTACACTATCAAATTTCTTTGTCCAATATCTTTGTCCAATATCTTTGTCAAAGATATTTGATAGTGTAATAGGGATCTTTGACAAATGTCGTCCAATATTTGATCAAATCTAGGCCGAGGCCGCATATTTGATCAAAGAAATCGCTTGTCTTCTGTTCACTGCAATGCGAAATGTTACCACGCGGAGCGCTAGCATCGCTGCAGCATTCTGTCGTCTGTAGTGTTTTTATAACCATTGCCGGTAAATACAATTGGTGTGTGCCGACAACTACAAAATTAATAGAGATGTCTGAAGCTGATGAGGCGCTTTACAACGTGAGGCACCCTGAATACAAAAATAGATTAAGAACATTGGAGACTTAACCTGACCTAACCTAACATTACCCTCTCCTGTAGCAAGGAATCGGAGTGTTACAGTGAGTCTGTCTTCTGAAGACGTAGCAGTTCTTAAGTGAATATTGTGCTTTGTGATATGAGGATACACTTCATTGAGCACATACAGAAATGTATGCTCATCCATTCTTAAGTAATTGATGTACGACTTGGCGTCTTCCACTGTAAGCTCACGTAACAAGTTTTGTTGAATGCTTTTATCGTGTCGTCGTAAAACCCACGGCTTCACCCAGATTAGATTAGTTTTTCGTTCCATAGATCCGTGCTGAGGAGATCCTCGTGGATGTGGAACATGTCGATTTTTTTTAAGCTGAAATGAAAATACTAATAGTATGAATAAATACATCATTTGTTTCTATTAAAAATTTCGCCAATGGAGTAGAAGGAGTTGGCCAGTAGTAAGTCTTTCAGGCTCCTTTTAAACTGATCTTTATTTCTAACTAAATTTTTTATGTTTCCTGGCAAATTATTGAAGATGAGTGTTCCTGAGTAGTGGACCCCTTTTTGAGCTAAAGTAAGTGTTTTTAAGTCCTTGTGCAGATCATTTTTGTTCCTGGTATTGTATGTATGAACTGAGTTGTTTGTTGGAAAAAGAGATATATTATTTACGACAAATTTTATTAACAAGTAAATATACTGAGAGGCAGTAGTTAACCTGCGAGCCGGAAGTATAGTGAGACTCTGTCATTTGGGCCTACGAGAGTTATAGTTTTTTTTTGTTTGTTTCTCATGCCTAGATAACTGTACAAACATATCGTTGCATGTATTGTAATAATCATTACATATAATGATCCACATGCAACAATATCTCTACGGAAGTATCTAGGCATGAAGTACAAAACAAAAAAAGCTAACCTGCAAATCTTGTACGTCCAAACGACAGTCTCACTGTACTTCTGGCCCGCCAACAGTTTCATTTTCTTTCTTATTTTCCCCCAGTACCAATGCAAGAATCTGAAGTACCCAGTTCTTTGAAGAGGTTTCTGCAGGAGGTCCGTGAATTTACTCCACAAATAATACGTATTACACGCTTTTGGACCTTGAAAACTTTTGTTTGACTTCAAGATTTACCCCAAAATATTATCCCATATGACATTATGGAATGAAAGTATGCCAATTTTTTCATTTTTATGTTGCCTATGTCTGCTAACACTCGAATTGCAAATACAGATTTGTTAAGGCGTTTCTGCAGTTCTGTGGTGTGCTCCTCCCAACTGAATTTATTATCAAGTTGTAATCCCAGGACTTTTAAGACTGTCAACCTCGTATGTATGGTTCCATTTTCTCCCCCTAACTTCTTTTGCGCATGTGCACACAATGCAATTGGAGTACATAGAACTGCTGCGGTTAATAACAAGTTGTTGTCAGCCATCTTGAACTTTGACGAAAAATTTGATGACAGTGTAATACCCCTTGTAGCGCTACGTCAAAGATCTTTGTCAAATATATTGGACGGAATATTGGATCACATCTTTGATCAAATCTTTGACAAAGAAATTTGATAGTGTAATACCGGCCTAAGACAAGGCTGCAACCTGTCTCCACTGCTGTTCATATTATTTATAGATCATATGTTGAAAACAATAAACTGGCTGGGTGAGATTAAGATATGTTAACACAAAATAAGCAGTCTCGCATATGCGGATTACTTAGTTGTGATGGCAGATTCGATTGAAAGTTTGCAAAGTAATATTTCAAAGCTAGATGAGAAATGTAAGGAGTATGGTATGAAAATTAGCATCTCCAAAACGAAAGTAATGTCAGTGGGAAAGAGATATAAACGGATTGAGTGCCAAATAGGAGGAACAAAGTTAGAACAGGTGGACGGTTTCAAGTACTTAGGATGCATATTCTCACAGGATGGCAACATAGTGAAAGAACTGGAAGCGAGGTGTAGCAAAGCTAATGCAGTGAGCGCTCAGCTACGATCTACTCTCTTCTGCAAGAAGGAAGTCAGTACCAAGACTAAGTTATCTGTGCACCGTTCAATCTTTCGACCAACTTTGTTGTACGGGAGCGAAAGCTGGGTGGATTCAGGTTACCTTATCAACAAGGTTGAGGTTACGGATATGAAAGTAGCTAGGATGATTGCAGGTACTAGTAGATGGGAACAATGGCAGGAGGGTGTCCACAATGAGGAAATCAAAGAAAAACTGGGAATAAACTCTGTAGATGTAGCACTCAGGGCGAACAGGCTTAGATGTTGGGGTCATGTTACACGCATGGGAGAAGCAAGGTTACCCAAGAGACTCATGGGTTCAGCAGTAGAGGGCAGGAGGACTCGGGGCAGACCAAGGAGAAGGTACCTGGATTCGGTTAAGAATGATTTTGAAGTAATAGGCTTAACATCAGAAGAGGCACCAATGTTAGCACTGATAGGGGATAATGGAGGAATTTCATAAGGGGGACTATGCTCCAGACTGAACGCTGAAAGGCATAATCAGTCTTAAATGATGACGATGATGATTAAGTAACTATAAATCGCAGTTGTTTCAAAGAAAATGCCTTTTGCATGCTGCACATGGAAATTTTTATTTTTATTTATGCAGCCAGGTGCGTTTCGCCTTTTTTACAAGGCATCTTCAGTGGGGTGTCCTGAAATGTTACACGATTTGTCCTTTTTACACATAGGTTATGGTTTCACATCTAGGTTATAGATTTAAAAACAGTTCCTTAACGTTTATTTTACGAAATGGAAAGGTACTTACCGGTAAAGTACAGGGTGATTCAAAAAGAATACCACAACTTTAAAAATGTGTATTTAATGAAAGAAACATAATATAATCTTCTGTTATACATCATTACAAAGAGTATTTAAAAAGGTTTTTTTTCACTCAAAAACAAGTTCAGAGATGTTCAATATGGCCCCCTCCAGACACTCGAGCAATATCAACCCGATACTCCAACTCGTTCCACACTCTCTGTAGCATATCAGGCGTAACAGTTTGGATAGCTGCTGCTATTTCTCGTTTCAAATCATCAATGGTGGCTGGGAGAGGTGGCCGAAACACCATATCCTTAACATACCCCCATAAGAAAAAATCGCAGGGGGTAAGATCAGGGCTTCTTGGAGGCCAGTGATGAAGTGGTCTGTCATGGGCTGCCTGGCGGCCGATCCATCGCCTCGGGTAGTTGACGTTCAGGTTTCATAACTAACCTTTTTCGTAGGACTCTCCATACAGTTGATTGTGGAATTTGCAGCTCTCTGCTAGCTCTTCGAGTCGATTTTCCTGGGCTGCGAACAAATGCTTGCTGGATGCGTGCTACATTTTCATCACTCGTTCTCGGCCGTCCAGAACTTTTCCCTTTGCACAAACACCCATTCTCTGTAAAGTGTTTATACCAACGTTTAATACGCCACCTATCAGGAGGTTTAACACCATACTTCGTTCGAAATGCACGCTGAACAACTGTCGTCGATTCACTTCTGCCGTACTCAATAACACAAAAAGCTTTCTGTTGAGCGGTCGCCATCTTAGCATCAACTGACGCTGACGCCTAGTCAACAGCGCCTCAAGCGAACAAATGTACAACTAAATGAAACTTTATAGCTCCCTTAATTCGCCGACAGATAGTGCTTAGCTCTGCCTTTTGTCGTTGCAGAGTTTTAAATTCCTAAAGTTGTGGTATTCTTTTTGAATCACCCTGTATAATTCAATGCATCTAAGCAAACTGCTTTTCGTCATCTGGCAACCAGGTGGACATCTTACAGTTCACTTTCATTTCACTGTTTACGTTACACATCACTGTAACTGCCATCTTTTTAATACAGAGATTCATTTGTTGTTCTACATGTTACCAACTGTTTTGTGAAGAGGTGTGTGTGTGTGTGTGTGTGTGTGTGTGTGTGTGTGTGTGTGTGTGTGTGTGTTAGAGAGGGAGAGAGATTTCTTATTTTTCTATTTATTTATTTTTTATTATTAAAAATAATAATACTAATAATAATAATAATTATTATTATATTTTCCTGTATATATTTATGAGAGGACTCAGATGTGTAACCATTTGTTAGGATTTCTATCTGTTATATGATCAATCAGTGTAAACAGTGAGTTGTTAGTCATATTTACTTGGTCATTTAGTAATTGTTTCTTTTCAGCCTTTGTTTTGTATATATGATAATCTTCCTGCAATGTTAGGAGATCTCTTACATTATTTATTCTAATTATTTTGATATCATTTTCTCTTGTAGTAGTGCATGGGGGCTTAATTAAATAAAATGCAAATATTTTTGGTAGCTGTTTGTCCGATTACGCTGTCTCGTAAACGGTTGGCCCTGACTAGTATTATTACGCTATCTGACTGCATAGAACAACAACAAAGAATGAAATGAAAATTTTCTGTTAACACAATTAATTAATTAAGTCCCCAGCAACTATAAAACCTACGAAACCAAAGCACAAGTGTAATTGTTCTGTGTGTGGGAGTGTGACTCAACGTACACATCTGGCACGGTTCTTCTTCAACAAGACAAGAAATTTTAAATACCATTTATACTGACGTGATAAAAAAAATTAGAAATACTATAATTGCGTAAGGAAAGCAGAATTACAATCTAATACAAGAACAGAAGCCAGATGCTTTGTTGACTGAACCTGTAATGATGCATTATTCAGGACATTGAAATAATGAGAAAAAAAAGAAACGGAGTTTGTTACCTCATTTATATTGATGAAAATCGCTCTAATCCTTACAATATATCTCCACACCGACTCTCTACTACCACATCTCAACCAGAACTCTCCAATATCACATCTCAGCAAGCACTGCCTACTAGCACATCTCAACAAACACTCTCTGCTACAACATCTCAGCACTGACTACTACGAGTCCTCGACAGGCACTGACTACTACGAGCTCTCCCCAAGCACTGTGGAGGCGGCTGAATAATACTCTTTGGCGCAATCTCTGGCGCAGTGGCTCAGTGTAGCCACCTTTCAGTAGGCTTGTGGTTATTTTCTCTCATTAAGTAACTTCTCCCATTTATGTATGAAAAATTGTATCCTCCATAACCCCCCAGGGCCGCGCGGCAACAAGCAAAGCGTTCATTGAAGTTCTCGACGACGCGTTCACAAACATCTGGTGGTTAATAACCCTTTTAATTTCATCCTTCAATTCGTGTATTGTTTGTGGTTTGTTCACGTACACTTTTGATATCACGCATGTCCACAAAGAAAACTCACGAGGCGTAAGATCATACGATCTGGCAACCATTACCAGCTGCCACGGAAAGAGACAATTTTTTGACGAGACTTTTCATTCAGTAGAGCAATAGTTTCACGGGACGTGCGACATGTCGCACCATCTTGCTGAAGCCAAAAGCTGCGCGGAGTGGCCGCCATGTCACAGACTACGCGCGTTGTCCGTCACGGAGAGATTTACTATTGATACACTCCTAGAAATTGAAATAAGAACACCGTGAATTCATTGTCCCAGGAAGGGGAAACTTTATTGACACATTCCTGGGGTCAGATACATCACATGATCACACTGACAGAACCACAGGCACATAGACACAGGCAACAGAGCATGCACAATGTCGGCACTAGTACAGTGTATATCCACCTTTCGCAGCAATGCAGGCTGCTTTTCTCCCATGGAGACGATCGTAGAGATGCTGGATGTAGTCCTGTGGAACGGCTTGCCATGCCATTTCCACCTGGCGCCTCAGTTGGACCAGCGTTCGTGCTGGACGTGCAGACCGCGTGAGACGACGCTTCATCCAGTCCCAAACATGCTCAATGGGGGACAGATCCGGAGATCTTGCTGGCCAGGGTAGTTGACTTACACCTTCTAGAGCACGTTGGGTGGCACGGGATACATGCGGACGTGCATTGTCCTGTTGGAACAGCAAGTTCCCTTGCCGGTCTAGGAATGGTAGAACGATGGGTTCGATGACGGTTTGGATGTACCGTGCACTATTCAGTGTCCCCTCGACGATCACCAGTGGTGTACGGCCAGTGTAGG
This sequence comes from Schistocerca serialis cubense, assembly GCF_023864345.2. Classification (NCBI taxonomy): domain Eukaryota; kingdom Metazoa; phylum Arthropoda; class Insecta; order Orthoptera; family Acrididae; genus Schistocerca; species Schistocerca serialis. The sequence continues at coordinate 119,786,303 of NC_064648.1, forward strand.
AGATCGCTCCCCACACCACGATGCCGGGTGTTGGCCCTGTGTGCCTCGGTCGTATGCAGTCCTGATTGTGGCGCTCACCTGCACGGCGCCAAACACGCATACGACCATCATTGGCACCAAGGCAGAAGCGACTCTCATCGCTGAAGACGACACGTCTCCATTCGTCCCTCCATTCACGCCTATCGCGACACCACTGGAGGCGGGCTGCACGATGTTGGGGCGTGAGCGGAAGACGGCCTAACGGTGTGCGGGACCGTAGCCCAGCTTCATGGAGACGGTTGCGAATGGTCCTCGCCGATACCCCAGGAGCAACAGTGTCCCTAGTGGCGGTGCGGTCCCTTACGGCACTGCGTAGGATCCTACGGTCTTGGCGTGCATCCGTGCGTCGCTGCGGTCCGGTCCCAGGTCGACGGGCACGTGCACCTTCCGCCGACCACTGGCGACAACATCGATGTACTGTGGAGACCTCACGCCCCACGTGTTGAGCAATTCGGCGGTACGTCCACCCGGCCTCCCGCATGCCCACTATACGCCCTCGCTCAAAGTCCGTCAACTGCACATACGGTTCACATCCACGCTGTCGCGGCATGCTACCAGTGTTAAAGACTGCGATGGAGCTCCGTATGCTACGGAAAACTGGCTGACACTGACGGCGGCGGTGCACAAATGCTGCGCAGCTAGCACCATTCGACGGCCAACACCGCGGTTCCTGGTGTGTCCGCTGTGCCGTGCGTGTGATCATTGCTTGTACAGCCCTCTCGCAGTGTCCGGAGCAAGTATGGTGGGTCTGACACACCGGTGTCAATGTGTTCTTTTTTCCATTTCCAGGAGTGTATTTCGGAGCAGTACTTTCCAGAAGGAGTCAGACAACGTATTACTACCGCCACATCCATATCGCGTATTGACCTCGAACAGAAAATACGAGGAATTAGAGCCAGTACAGAGGCTTACCGACAACCATTCTTTCCACGCACTATTCGCGAGTAGAACAGGTTTGAGGAATCAGGTAGTGGTACCCGAAAGTACCCTCCGCCACATACCATTAGGTGGCTTGCGAAGTATGATGTAGACATAGATGTAATTTAAAATCAGACATGGTAAAATAGTCTATATTACATTGATTTACGGTCCAAATCTGCAGCAGCTGTATAAATTGGGTCAAATGGCTCTGAGCACTATGAGACTTAACTGCTGTGGTCATCAGTCCCCTAGAACTTAGAACTAATTAAGCCTAACTAACCTAAGGACATCACACACATCCACGCCCGAGACAAGATTCGAACCTGCGACCGTAGCAGCAGTGCGGTTCCGGACTGAAGCGCCTAGAACCGCTCGGTCGCAGCGACCGGTGCAACAGCTGTCAATTGTTTTTTCCATGTATGAAGACGGGTTTCATACCGTGGAAATATAACTTCAGGTCATATCTGCATATGCACTGAAGCGCCAAAGAAACTGGTATAGGCATGCGTATTCAAATACAGAGATATTTAAACAGGCAGAATACGGAGCTGCGGTCGACAACGCCTGTAAACAGAACAACTGTCTGGCACTGCTGTTAGATCGGTTACTGCTGCTACAATGGTAGCTTATCAAGATTTGAGTGAGTTTGAACGTGGTGTTATAGTCGGCGCACGAGCCATAGGACATCTCCGAAGTAGGGATGAAGTGGAGATTTTCCATACCACCATTTAACTCGTGTACCGTGAATATCAGGAATCCGGTAAAACGTCAAATCTCCGGCATCGTTGCGGCCGGGAAAAGATCCTGCAAGAACGGGAGCAATGACGACTGAAGAGAATCGTTCGAGGTGACAGAAGTGCAACCCATCCGCAAATTCCTGCAGATTTCAATGCTGGGCCATCAACAAATGTCAACGTGCGAACCATCTACATCTACATCTACATCTACATCCATACTCCGCAAGCCACCCGACGGTGTGTGGCGGAGGGTACCTTGAGTACCTCTATCGGTTCTCCCTTCTATTCCAGTCTCGTATTGTTCGTGGAAAGAAGGATTGTCGGTATGCCTCTGTGTGGGCTCTAATCTCTCTGATTTTATCCTCTTGGTCTCTTCGCGAGATATACGTAGGAGGGAGCAATATACTGCTTGACTCTTCGGTGAAGGTATGTTCTCGAAACTTTGACAAAAGCCCGTACCGAGCTACTGAGCGTCTCTCCTGCAGAGTCTTCCACTGGAGTTTATCATCTCCGTAATGCTTTCGCGATTACTAAATGATCCTGTAACGAAGCGCGCTGCTCTCCGTTGGATCTTCTCTATATCTTCTATCAACCCTATCTGGTACGGATCCCACACTGCTGAGCAGTATTCGAGCAGTGGGCAAACAAGCGTACTGTAACCTACTTCCTTTGTTTTCGGATTGCATTTCCTTAGGATTCTTCCAATGAATCTCAGTCTGGCATCTGCTTTACCGACGATCAACTTTATATGATCATTCCATTTCAAATCACTCCTGATGCGTACTCCCAGATATTTTATGGAATTAACTGCTTCCAGTTGCTGACCTGCTATATTGTAGCTAAATGATAAAGGATCTATCTTTCTGTGTATTCGCAGCACGTTACACTTGTCTACATTGAGATTCAATTGCCATTCCCTGCACCATGCGTCAATTCGCTGCAGATCCTCCTGCATTTCAGTACAATTTTCCATTGTTACAACCTCTCGATACACCACAGCATCATCCGCAAAAAGCCTCAGTGAACTTCCGATGTCATCCACCAGGTCATTTACGTATATTGTGAATAGCAACGGTCCTACGACACTCCCCTGCGGCATACCTGAAATCACTTTTATTTCGGAAGACTTCTCTCCATTGAGAATGACATGCTGCGTCCTGTTATCTAGGAACTCCTCAATCCAATCACACAATTGGTCTGATAGTCCATATGCTCTTACTTTGTTCATTAAACGACTGTGGGGAACTGTATCGAACGTCTTGTGGAAGTCAAGAAACACGGCATCTACCTGTGAACCGGTGTCATCCAACGAAACATCATCGATATGGGCTTTCTGAGCCGAAGGTCCACTCGTGTGCCCTTGAAGACTGCATGACACGAAGCTTTGCGCCTCTCCCGGGCCCGGCATTGGATTGCTGATGACTTGAAACTGCCTGCTCGGACGAGTCTCCTTTCAGATTGTATCGAGCGGATGGGCGTGTACGGGTGTGGAGATAGCCTCACGAATCCATGGACCCTGCATATCAGCAGGGGATTGTTCAAGCTGGTGGAGGCTCTGTAATGGTGTGGAGCGGCTGCAGTTAGAGTGATACGGGACTCCTGGTACGTCTACATGCGACTCTGACAGGTGACACGTACATAAGCATCGTGTCTGATCAGCTGCATCCCACGTACGTATGCATCCTGTCTGATCACCTGCATTCATTCATGCCCACTCTCCATTCAGACGGGAAATTCCAGCAGGACAACGCGACATCCCACACGTCCAGAATTGATACAGTGTGGCTCAAGGAACACCCGTCTGAGTTTAAACACTTCCGCTGGATACCAAACTCTCCACACATGAACATTATTGAGCATATTTGGGATGCCTTGAAACGTGCTGTCCAGAAAAGATCTCCACCCCCTCGTACCCTTCAGATTTACGAGAGGCGTCCAATGAATTCGAAAGTAAAGTTCTATGTACTGACTTGCAAGAAAATCCTAAGAAATTTTGGTCTTATGTCAAAGCGGTAGGGGGATCAAAACAAAATGTCCAGACACTCTGTGACCAAAATGGTACTGAAACAGAGGATGACAGACTAAAGGCCGAAATACTAAAAGTCTTTCTCCAAAGCTGTTTCACAGAGGAAGACAGCACTGAAGTTCCTTCTCTAGATTGTCGCACAGATGACAAAATGATAGATATCGAAATAGACGACAGAGGGATAGAGAAACAATTAAAATCGCTCAAAAGAGGAAAGGCCTCTGGACCTGATAGGATACCAGTTCGATTTTACACAGAGTACGCGAAGGAACTTGCCCCCCTTCTTGCAGCGGTGTACTGTAGGTCTCTAGAAGAGCGTAGCGTTCCAAAGGATTGGAAAAGGGCACAGGTCATCCCCGTTTTCAAGAAGGGACGTCGAACAGATGTGCAGAACTATAGACCTATATCTCTAACGTCGATCAATTGTAGAATTTTGGAACACGTATTGTGTTCGAGTATAATGACTTTTCTGGAGACTAGAAATCTACTCTGTAGGAATCAGCATGGGTTTCGAATAAGACGGTCGTGTGAAACCCAGCTCGCGCTATTCGTCCACGAGACTCAGAGGGCTATAGACACGGGTTCACAGGTAGATGCCGTGTTTCATGACTTCCACAAGGCGTTCGATACAGTTCCCCACAGTCGTTTAATGAACAAAGTAAGAGCTTATGGACTATTAGACCAATTGTGTGATTGGATTGAGGAGTTCCTAGATAACAGGACGCAGCATGTCATTCTCAATGGAGAGAAGTCTTCCGAAGTAAGAGTGATTTCAGGTGTGCCGCAGGGGAGTGTCATAGGACCGTTGCTATTCACAATATACATAAATGACCTTGTGGATGACATCGGAAGTTCACTGAGGCTTTTTGCAGATGATGCTGTGGTGTATCGAGAGGTTGTAACAATGGAAAATTGTCCTGAAATGCAGGAGGATCTGCAGCGAATTTACGCATGGTGCAGGGAATGGCAATTGAATCTCAATGTAGACAAGTGTAATGTGCTGCGAATACACAGAAAGATAGATCCTTTATCATTTAGCTATAAAATAGCAGGTCAGCAACTGGAAGCAGTTAATTCCTTAAATTATCTGGGAGTATGCATTAGGAGTGATTTAAAATGGAATGATCATATAATGTTGATCGTCGGTAAAGCAGATGCCAGGCTGAGATTCATTGGAAGAATACTAAGGAAATGCAATTCGAAAACAAAGGAAGTAGGTTACAGTACGCTTGTTCGCCCACTGCTCGAATACTGCTCAGCAGTGTGGGATCCGTACCAGATAGGGTTGATAGAAGATATAGAGAAGATCCAACGGAGAGCAGCGCGCTTCGTTACAGGATCATTTAGCAATCGCGAAAGCGTTACGGAGATGATACATAAACTCCAGTGGAAGAGAGACGCTCAGTAGCTCGGTACGGGCTTTTGTCAAAGTTTCGAGAACATACCTTCACCGAAAAGTCAAGCAGTATATTCCTCCCTCCTACGTATATCTCGCGAAGAGACCATGATAAAATCAGAGAGATTAGAGCCCACACAGAGGCATACCGACAATCCTTCTTTCCACGAACAATACGAGACTGGAATAGAAGGGAGAACCGATAGAGGTACTCAAGGTACCCTCCGCCACACACCGTCGGGTGGCATGCGGAGTATAGATGTAGATGTAGATGTACGGACAGCCCTTTAGGATTCATGGTGTCAGTTCCTTCCAGCACTACTTCAGACATTAGTCGAGGCCATGCCACGTCGTGTTGTGGCACTTCTGCGTGGTCGCGGGGGCTCTACACGATATTAGGCAGGTGTAGCAGTTTCTTTGGCTCTTCAGTGTAGTTTAGTATGTTGATGAGTCCGAATGATTGTGTATTCTTTAATTCTTTGTTGCCCCCTCGGATTTCGACGGTGGCAGGTTTCTCGTCTTTTACACTCCACGTACATCGCGAGCTGTGGTTTAAATTACGTGCATTCTACAATGTTTTGTGCTCATAGGTTTTATCCTATCATACGTCCGCCCCTGGCAGCTGAGTGGTCAGTGCGACGGAATGTCATACCTACCGGCCCTGGTTCGTTTCCCGGCTGGGTCGGGGATTTTCTCCGCTCAGGGACTGGGTGCTGTGTTGTCCTTATTGGCCGGTCGGAGTGGCCGAGCGGTTCTAGGCGCTACAGTCTGGAACCGCGCGACCGCTACGGTCGCAGGTTCGAATTCTGCCTCGGGCATGGATGTGTGTGATGTCCTTAGGTTAGTTAGGTTTAATTAGTTCTAAGTTCTAGGGGACTGATGACCTTAGAAGTTAAGTCCCATAGTGCTCAGAGCCATTTGAACCATTTTGTTGTCTTTATTATCATCATTTCATCCTCTTCCACACGCAAGTCGCCGAAGTGGGGTCAACTCGAAAGACTTGCACCAGGCGAACGCTCTACCCCACGGGAGGCCCTAGCCACACGGCATTTCCATTTCCTATCATAGGTGAGTTGTCATGTTTTGTCCGGGTCGCTTTTTGACAGAGTATTGGAGGTGTTTTGCTGATGATGCGTGCTTCGGATCGGATGCCCATCTGCCAATTCATCCAAGGTTGTAACGAGAAGTGAAATATTCTTATGCACACTTGCAACTCGAAAGTCGTCACATATGTAGTATTTGTTTTGTGAGTACATTGCTTTACTGTCTGTATTGTTCGGTATGTTATGTTGACTTTTAGCTGTTTTACCTATGTAGTTTCATTCTATATGTAGATATATCCTGAAGTTTAAGCTTCAAGATACGAAACCTGTCGTCATACATTTAAAATACGATAAACTGCTGTTGCGGGTTTGGACAGTCACTCAGTTTAAAGTAGACTATTGTACCATCTCTGAATTTACACTCCTGGAAATGGAAAAAAGAACACATTGACACCGGTGTGTCAGACCCACCATACTTGCTCCGGACACTGCGAGAGGGCTGTACAAGCAATGATCACACGCACGGCACAGCGGACACACCAGGAACCGCGGTGTTGGCCGTCGAATGGCGCTAGCTGCGCAGCATTTGTGCACCGCCGCCGTCAGTGTCAGCCAGTTTGCCGTGGCATACGGAGCTCCATCGCAGTCTTTAACACTGGTAGCATGCCGCGACAGCGTGGACGTGAACCGTATGTGCAGTTGACGGACTTTGAGCGAGGGCGTATAGTGGGCATGCGGGAGCCCGGGTGGACGTACCGCCGAATTGCTCAACACGTGGGGCGTGAGGTCTCCACAGTACATCGATGTTGTCGCCAGTGGTCGGCGGAAGGTGCACGTGCCCGTCGACCTGGGACCGAACCGCAGCGACGCACGGATGCACGCCAAGACCGTAGGATCCTACGCAGTGCCGTAAGGGACCGCACCGCCACTTCCCAGCAAATTAGGGACACTGTTGCTCCTGGGGTATCGGCGAGGACCATTCGTAACCGTCTCCATGAAGCTGGGCTACGGTCCCGCACACCGTTAGGCCGTCTTCCGCTCACGCCCCAACATCGTGCAGCCCGCCTCCAGTGGTGTCGCGACAGGCGTGAATGGAGGGACGAATGGAGACGTGTCGTCTTCAGCGATGAGAGTCGCGTCTGCCTTGGTGCCAATGATGGTCGTATGCGTGTTTGGCGCCGTGCAGGTGAGCGCCACAATCAGGACTGCATACGACCGAGGCACACAGGGCCAACACCCGGCATCATGGTGTGGGGAGCGATCTCCTACACTGGCCGTACACCACTGGTGATCGTCGAGGGGACACTGAATAGTGCACGGTACATCCAAGCCGTCATCGAACCCATCGTTCTACCATTCCTAGACCGGCAAGGGAACTTGCTGTTCCAACAGGACAATGCACGTCCGCATGTATCCCGTGCCACCCAACGTGCTCTAGAAGGTGTAAGTCAACTACCCTGGCCAGCAAGATCTCCGGATCTGTCCCCCATTGAGCATGTTTGGGACTGGATGAAGCGTCGTCTCACGCGGTCTGCACGTCCAGCACGAACGCTGGTCCAACTGAGGCGCCAGGTGGAAATGGCATGGCAAGCCGTTCCACAGGACTACATCCAGCATCTCTACGATCGTCTCCATGGGAGAATAGCAGCCTGCATTGCTGCGAAAGGTGGATATACACTGTACTAGTGCCGACATTGTGCATGCTCTGTTGCCTGTGTCTATGTGCTTGTGGTTCTGTCAGTGTGATCATGTGATGTATCTGACCCCAGGAATGTGTCAATAAAGTTTCCCCTTCCTGGGACAATGAATTCACGGTGTTCTTATTTCAATTTCCAGGAGTGTATATTATTTTGTTGTGCGTCACATTATGTAGCAGTCTGATGTGTGCGTTATGTAAGTTTTTGTTTTTCTCAAATCCTTCTTAAACTGAGTTACAATTGCGTGCCGAGTAGACCCCTGTTCGATATGTCTGAAGAATACAACGCTCCGAATGGGGTTTCCGGTTAGTTGTTACGAAACACTGGCCTGTCCCACCCACACAGCGTGGATCTGAGGTCCCACAAGCCAGTCGATATTCAACGGCCATTCAGTAGCATGTCGTAAATAACGAGCCTAACTTTGAAGTTTTCAAAGTTGCCACCCCCCCCCCCCCCTCCCTCCCCCGTCAGAGGTACGAGTCCTCCCTCGGGGATGTGTGTGTATTGTCCTTGGCGTAAGTTGGCTTAAGTTAGATTAAGTAGTGCGTAAGCTTAGGGACCGAAGACCTCAGCAGTTTGGTCCCATAAGGTCTAACTACAAATTTCCAAATTTCCATTCCCCCCAGCCTCCCAATCACGGGTTGGGCGAGGTGGTCCAGTGCGGTATATTGGATGTCCCTCTCCGAGAAAAAAATGGATTTTTTTTGGTCCGATGCGTAGTTTTCGAGGTATTTCAATGTCTGCGGTTAAAATGAACACCCTGCATAATAAATGTACGTCATTTATTGTGAGACCAAGTTGTAATTTCAAAATTAATAATAATAAGTAGAGACCAACATCTTCAATATCGCTTTGCCGCACAATTCTTGAACACATTCTCAGTTCGAACATAATAAATTTTCTTGAGACGGGAAAGCTTCTGCCTACAAATTTACACGGATTAATAAAGCATCGCTCCTGCGAAACTCAGCTTGCCCTTTTCTCACATGATATCCTACAAGCCACGGACGGAAGGCAACATGTTGCTTCTATATTCCTAGCTTTCCCGAAAGCGTTTGACAAGGTGCCCCACTGCAGGCTCTTTACGTACGTCCGAGTATACAGAATAGGTTCCCAGATACGACAGTGTCTTGGAGACTTCTTAAGTAGCACAACCCACTACGGTCACCTCGACAGCGACAGTTCATCAGAGAGGAGGAAACTGTCAAGAGAGAACTGTGGCAAGACCTCTGTTATTCTCTCTATATACTCATGCTCATAAATCAAGGATAATACTGATACGTGGTGAAACAACGCTCTGGTGGGCGGTTTTCGGGTTTCTATAACCTCGGGGTATGACCGTGCGGTGCATTTGACCTGCAGTCGTCGCACGGTGGCGCTGGCAGCAGTCCACATACGCAGAGGTGTGTCGGTGCATGTCAGAGTACGGTGCAGCGAGTAAGTGTGCAGACGTTTTCAGACGTGCTAATGGCGACTGTGTGTCGAAAATGGCTCAAAGAACACATATTGATGACGTCATGAGGGGTAGAATACTAGGGCGACTGGAGGCAGGTCGTAGCACGGGCCCTCCGTGAGCCACAAAGTGTGATCTCAAGATTATGCCAACGATTCCAGCAGACGGGAAACGTGTCCAGGCGCTACAGTATTGGACTTCCACAGTGTACAACACGACAAGAAGACCGATATCTGACCATCAGTGCCCGCAGACGGCCACGGAGTACTGCAGGGAGCCTGACTCGGGACCTTACCGCAGCCACTGGAACACTTGTCTCCAGACACACCGTCTACAGACGACTCAACAGGCACGGTTTATTCGCCCGGAGACCTGCAAGGTGCATTCCACTGAGCCCTGGTCACGGGAGAGCCCATAAAGCCTGGTGTCTAGAACACAGTACATGGTCACTGGAACAGTGGTCCCAGGTTGTGTTCACGGACGAGTCCAGGTATAGTCTGAACAGTTATTCTCGCTGGGTTTTCATCTGGCGTGAACCAGGAACCAGATACCGACCCCTTAATGTCCTTGAAAGGGACCTGTATGGAGGTCGTGGTTTGATGGTGTGGGGTGGGATTATGATTGGTGCACGTACACCCCTGCATGTCTTTGACAGAGGAATGTAACAGGTCAGGTGTATGGGGCGTCATTTTGCACCAGTATGTCCGCCTTTTCAGGAGTGCAGTGGGTTCCACCTCCCTCCTGATGGATGATAACGAACGGCCCCACCGAGCTCCCATCGTGGAGGAGTACCTAGAAACAGAAGATATCAGGCGAATGGAGTGGCCTGCCTGTTCTCCAGACCTAAACCCCATCGAGCACGTCTGGGATGCTCTCGGTCGACGTATGGCTGCACGTCTTCAAACCCCTACGACACTTCAGGAGCTCCGACAGGCACTGGTGCAAGAATGGGAGGCTATACCCCAGCAGCTGCTCGACCACCTGATCCAGAGTATGCCAACCCGCTGTGCGGCCTGTGTACGTGTGCATGGTGATCATATCCCATACTGATGTCGGGGTACATGCGCAGGAAACAGTGGCGTCTTGTAGCACATGTGTGTAGGGACGGTTTTCTCAACTTATCACCAATACCGTGGACTTGCAGACCTGTGTCGTGTGTGTTCCCTATGTGCCAATGCTATTAGCGCCAGTTTTGTGTAGTGCCACGTTGTGTGACACCACATTCTGCAATTATCCTTAAAATATGAGCATGAGTGTACATAAATGATTTAGCGGACAGAGTGGGCAGCTATCTGCAGCTGTTTGCTGATGATAGTGTGGTGTACGGTAAGATGTCAAAGTTGAGTCACTGTACGAGGATGGAACATGACTTAGGCAATATTTCTGGTTGGTGTGATGATGGTAGCTAGCTCTAAATGTAGAGAAATGTAATTTAATGCACATCAGTTGGAGGGTCAATCCTGTAATGTTCGGATACAGTATTACTAGTATCCTGCTTGACACAGTCCAGTCGTTTACATATCTGGGCGTAACGTTGCAAAGCGATACGATTTGAAACGAACATGTGAGAGCTGTGTTAGGGAAGGCAAGTGGTCGACTATTGGGAGAATTTTAGGAAAAGAGTGGTTCACCTGTAAAGGGGCCCGCATATAGGACGCTGGTGCAACCTATTCTTCAGTACTGCACGAGTGTTTGGGATCCGTACCAGATCGGATTGAACTGAGACATCGAAGCAATTCAGAGGCGGGCTGCTAGATTTGTTACCGGTCGATAAAATTCTTCAGGGTATCAGACCGCATCGTCATAATTTAAAATGCGCCAACGTTTCGGCCAGCGTTGCAGCTAGCCTTCATCAGGGCCTTACGTTAACTGCTAAATGAACACACTTGGTTCCTTAAATAGCTGCACGAGAAAACCGTGTCGTTACTTGATTGGCTGTAAAAGGAGAAGGAGGAGGGGTGAAAGGTATGCTTTATTGGTGTTTCCTTTATTATCTGTCATTGGCTGAAATAGCTGTTTTCTATTGGTCTTTATATTAATCCACCCCATTGGAGGAGACGGACGAATAGCGAACAGGTGATGGGTGTGACGTCACACTGTTTCCATGCTGTCCAGAAGCCGGCTGCGGCGTGCCATTGCTTTGTGAGATCGCGACCACTACTGCGGCTCTCCGCGTGTCTGCATGGGCCGCCACGGCTCTGCCGCCGCTCCGTAGCCCTGCTATTGCAGGCAGCCAAGACCTCGGAAGCTTGTACCCGTCCTCTCTATTCATGTTGGCGGGTCTTTTGGCTATTTCTATCGCCTCTCTAATCTTTCTTTTGAAAGTGAGAGGCTGTTTCGCCAGGACGCGTGCTTCTTGGAAAAATATTGGTTTCCCGCACTCGTCTCGGTGTTCCGCCACTGCTGACTTAGTGTGTTGTTTCAGGCGGATATATCTTTCATGTTCCGAGAGCCTTGTGCTAATCGGACGTCCCGTCTCACCTATGTAGACTAATCCACACGCACAACCAATTTCATACACGGCAGCTGTGTGTAGTTTGTCAACTGCATCCTTGGTAGAACCGAGCATGTCTTATATTTTGTTTCTGCTTCGGAAAATTGGTTTGATGTCGGCTTTTCGTAGAATTTTGCCAATACGTTCGGTGACCCCTTGTACATATGGTAACACAGCAATGCTCTGTGCCTCCTTCTCCTCTTCCCTATTAGTCTTCTCCCTTGTCGACATGGTGCTGTCTATCAGGAAACACCAATAAAGCATACCTTTCACCCCTCCTCCTCCTCCTTTTACAGCCAATCAAGTAACGACACGGTTTTCTCGTGCAGCTATTTAAGGAACCAAGTGTGTTCATTTAGCAGTTAACGTAAGGCCCTGATGAAGGCTAGCTGCAACGCTGGCCGAAACTTTGGCGCATTTTAAATTATGACGATGCGGTCTGATACCCTGAAGAATTTTATTGAAGAAGACAACGGCCGCGGAAGCCTACGCTTATATATTACCGGTCGGTTCGAAGAGCACGTAATTGTTACGGACATGCTTCAGGAACTCAAAGGGGAATCCTTGGAGGGAAGGTGACGTTCTTTTCGAGAAACATTACTGAAAAAATTTAGGGAACCAGCATTTGAAGAAGACTGCCCAACGACTCTATCACAGCCAACATACATTGCGAGCAAGGACCACGAAGATAAGATACGGAAAATTAGGGCTACGGAGGCGTACAGACAGTCGTTTTTCCGTCGCTCTATTTGCGAGTGGAACAGGAAAGGAAATGACAAGTAGTGGTACAGGGTACCCTCCGCCACATACCATACGTAGACTTTCGGAATACCTATGTAGATGTAAAAGTCTGCACCTGAAACTACGGACGTATATTATTTTCTGCTTGCCGGTAATTATAGCGATGGTAACAACGTGGAATAGTGGCTGAGCTGTGGTAAAATTTGCTGTTTTGAAGAGCGCGCCGCAGTGCGTAGTGTGAAGCAGTCACCCTCCGTTTCTGGCGGTGGCGCCACTGTGGCAATCGCAGCTTTGGTGTCTCCCTCTGGTGGGAAAGCGGAAAGGTTGCCTGTTCACGTGCATTTAAGGGCCGCTATGAGCTCGCTAGGGGTCGTCCCATCCAGCTCACCCCCACCCTGAAATACCTTGGCCTCACCCTCGACGGACACCTCACCTGGACCCCTCATCTCCAGACCGTCCAGCAGAAAGCCCATTCCCGCCTCCGCCTTCTGGAGCTCCTGTCTGGCCGGACATGGGAATTGCATCCTTCTACCATCCTCCACACCTAGAAATCCCTCATCCATCCTATTCTCTGTAATGCCAGCATTGCCTGGATCTCCGCCCCCACCCGCTTTTACAAGGCCCTCCAAATCCTTGAACGCCATGCGCTCCGCCTTGCCTTCCGTATCCGCCTTCCTTCCCCCACACGGCTCCTGTGTGAACTGATCCCCTTCCCCCACCTCCTCCTGTTCCTCCAACATCTCCGCATCCTTTACATTGTCCGCAGGTTCGATCCCCCCCACCCTCTGGTTTCCTCCTTCCTCTCCACCCCCCGCCCATTGCCGCGCCTCTATCGCTGTATCCCTCCATCTCTCCACCTCCACACCCTCCATCTCCTTCATCAGGGCAATTTCCAACGCCTACCCCTCCCGGATGACGAACTTCGCCGTGACATCTACCCTTCCTTCCGACTGTAACCTGGCCTTGTTCCCCCCACCCCACCCCAGGGCCCCCTTTTTCCTCTTCCCTCCTTCTCCCAGAGCGGATTTTCCTCCATCCCCCCCTCCCCTGAGACCCTGCAGCCCATACTTGCCTCTTTCCTTCCCACATCCCTCCCTACCTGGCCATCTTCAGCGCGCCCCCCGCTCATCTCCCCCATCTCTTCCCCTCCCTGAAGGTCTCCCTCATCTCCTAGCGCCTGGCAGATCCTCTGTATTGATAATCAGTGTGCCACATCAGTGTTGTGTTTAGTGCTGTTTCTCGTGTGCGTCAAGAGGTGTGATTTTAATTGTGTACTGCCTTGAGGTTCGCTGTCAGTGTTTGTTATGTGCTACGCCATCCGTCGATACCTTTATGCTCCAGTCATACTGTGCCTTGCGTTCTTTTAATCGTCGCAGTGTGTTGCTTTTTGTGTGTGCTACTTTTAAACAGTTTTTTATCTCCTTTTTACAGTCACCCCGTTTTTTTGTCTATTGCCTTCCATGACGTTCCCCCTTTTTTATATCTATGTTCACCATATTCTCTCCTTTGCTATTTTTAAATGTCTTCTATTGTTTGTTCTATGTCTTTCGGCTGAAGAGCAGCGCATATGCTGCTGCCAGCCCGCCCCGATGGGGAATTGAAATACAATAAAGGAAAAAAAAAAAACTCGCTTGGGGTTCAGTCTGGGTCAGTCTCTCGTCCCCAGCTTGCTAGTCTGTCTCTCGTCCGCATTTGTTAGGCAGTTACTGTCTGTCTGTCGTTCGGAGTGCTAGTATGTCCGCCGTTTGGATCAATCTTTAAAGCCGGCAAGATGAGAGTCTTTCCACTCCGCCAGTAAGAGAACTCAGCGAGTGGTCGCCCGGTCGGGGCTGAGTTCCTGCATCTGAGTCTGCGCGTTAGGCCGCCAGTCTGCTAGAGTTTGCTCAGGCAGTGGGCATTGGCGGTTGGAACGATTGGTTGTTCGGTCGCGCACTGAGACACGAGATGACCTGTCCGCCTTGAGCGTCGGCGCATGTGAGGTCGCCACGTGAGTCCAGTGGGCCGCGCCGTATAGCGAGGGGTAGTGGCTTCGCGGCCGACACGAGAGCAACAGGAGTCAAACCACGACGTCGGTCTGGCCGGTGCGAGCTGCGACGCCGTGAGACGGGAGATCGGCGCGCCTTCCTGCGTCCGTTGAAGCGGCTGGCAGCGGACGGTCCGGGAGAGCGATTTGGGGGTGCTGCGCCAGGTCTTCGCCAGAAATCGCCGTTTATTAGAAGTAAAGTGATTGGACATATGTTGTTTATTTTAGTTGTTAAATTCTACTTATTTTCTTGGTGAGGTCACCAGCCGCTTTCTTTTGGGGTCGTCCCACCATTCTTCTCCGTTTTCCCATCCGTGGGAAGGTTGTAAGACGTGTATATTTCTATTGTTTATTGTTAAATCACAATTTATGAAAGATGTTTATATTTTATTAATAGGATTAAGTAGAAATAATATTTGTCATGTTGGAAATAATTGTGGTAGCAGGGAATGTCTGCACCAAAGTATTGTTGACAAGAGAGACCGCACATTTAACCCTTAACTACTATCGACCATCTCTCAGACCGCTACTAATTTTTGTGTCGAGATATTTCTCACACCCCTGCAGAGCCAAATGGACTCATCCATGTACCTTCCTATGGGCTGTCAAGCTCCACATACTAGCATTCTTGCATTGTTGCTGCTCTTTGTTTCGTAATTATTAGCCTTGAGAGGTCTCACAGACGTACCATAGTGTTTGCGTGCCGCGTTTTTATTGCATGCTACTCCATGGCGGGGAGAGCTGGGCCTTCTCTGCAATGTGTGTGAAAAGTGAGAAATGTCTTCACTTGCAAGATGAGCCTCAGACATCGAAAGAATAATTCGAAAGTCGAAAAACGTGCACCTTTTGCCCTCCTCGTCTGAAGACGAAAACTAGGTATCCATGTCAACAGCGTGGTGGTGTTCCGATTTGTTTGGAGTGTTCCAGGAAGGTCTGCGTGAAGTTTTCGCAGGTGGAAATTGACTAAAGTATGATTCAGTGGCACATGAAAACAAGTATTTAGTTTTTACTTGTAATTTTAGAACCAAAATGGTGGCAAAGTTTATCCATTCATAGACTTGTGGACTGAAATATTCGCTCTGCATAGCAAAGTGAGTCGTAGACTGAAAGCTGACTTCGCACACAATTTATCGTAAGTTATGTCGGATTTTTCCACCTAGTTATATTGCCAATTTGTGATATAATCCCTCTGATGAAAATGTGTGAGAAGAGAGCTAACTATTTGCTGTTATTTTCGTAACTCATAAAATAAAAGTATACTCCAGATGTCGATTTGTTTTAATTGTCGAAGTGTTTAAAATACCGCAGTGTTTAAAAAAAATCAAATTTCTACAAAAGCCACCTGTAAGAAGTGTAATGAATGACTGGAAGTCAAGCAACTATATATATTCAGCAAAATTCTGGTTTGATATATAAAATAGAAAAATGTGGTCTGCGAGACCCCCTCCATAGTAATTGTGTTCCTGTGAATGACCATAGGAGTTGAGGGTTAAAAAGGGCGGGAGAGACCGCATACGGATACGTTTTAAGAAAAGAGCGGGAAAGAGCGCGCAATGATACATTTTGTAATGGTAGCAGGGACTGTCTGCACCAGAAAGCATTGTTGGCGGGAGAGACCGCACTTTAGCGTTCGTAGGAAGTGAGTAGTAAGCGAGATGTGAAGAGAGTCGTTAGCAGGTCTGAAGCGAGATGTTGAGAGGAGCGGTGTGCCTGCCAGCCACCATCTGTGATCTACAAGAGATTATAAACGGATGTACAGAGACATCAGCTAACTATTATCATAAGAGGAGCTAATATTATTGAATTATTTTCTTTGCGAAGCTCAGGACTACTGAAGGTATGTTTGCGCATTGTTAGTTGTAAGATTATTGTAAAAAGTAAGTCCCATTTGAACGTTTGTAAAATCATTTCATTCAGAATATAGTTAACTTTTGCCAGCAATATTGCATTTCTAATTATAATCCATCCCAAAAACCATCGACGTAAAACTTTGCAAAATTTTATTGTTGTCAAGAAAAAGTTTGACTAAGAATCACGTAACTTCAGTCAAATTAATTAAAGAATAACGTCAGCTTTGCTGTTAAAGAATAACATCAGCTTTGGTAATAAATACAGCCACTTATTATGAGAGCCCACCAGCAGCTAAGAGAGTATAGTAAACCAGAGTAAGTATATTCATGTCGCAGTTCGATGTAGCAGTCAGATGGTGATCCAGTAACAGTGAAAAAGGTGAGGAACAGTTTTGGGTTATTGCAGGTAACGACTGAGGACCACGACGACGACACATTCTATGTTTCGTCGAAATAATCAGAAAATCACTTTCAATAAGCAGCAATTAAATTTGTATGCGAAGATAAAGTGAATAAATTTCAAAGGGAAGATTTCATTTGTTATTATTAAGCAAGAGACAGAAATCCTAAGGGAAGGTTACGTAGTTTATTGTAAAAAGGAAGGTTATCAATAACAAAAGAGGTACAGAGGAGACGGGAAAGTTTCACTTGGCGACATCCAATCGGTAAGACTCTTTAGTGAATCTACTGTGAAAATGAATATACTGACTCTGACAATTGTATGAATAAGCTAGTGTTAAGTGGCGCAACGATTATACTAAACTGTATACGTTTAATTCACAGCCCTCGGCAATTCTGTTTGCTCTATTGATTCTGCGATGAAAAGTTTGTCCAGTGTTAAATCCGCTTTGAATAGTGATACATTTTGTTGAGTGTGTTAATTATAGACAATGTCCCGCAGAATAATTTCTCGTTCTCAAAGCGATAAAAGTGTAGAAAATAGTGACGAGAAATTCTTTTCAGGAATAGACAGAAATAATACGTGAGAAAAACGCGGTACTGAAACATTAGGTGAACAGACATTCGAGAGCAGTAATAATATGAATTCTTTTGACGAACAATCAACTTCAGAAATGCCAGCTGATAATGAGACGTTAGTGCAAAATAATTTGTTTTCAAATACAACAGACGCTACACAGTCACAAATTATGCGTAGCAGACATAATAGTTTTAGTAATGAAACCACTATAATGCAGTCAAACAGTGTGACTCCATCACGTGGCGAAACAGATTCAAACGGTACACAGCTACACAATCTGCGGAACAGATACCACTTTTTTATTGACAAAAATTCCGAAACCACCAGAAGTCAATCCGAAACGGATCCAATAATGGCATTTTTGCTAAAAATGAGACAAGACATGAATCAAAACTTTAACAGAAGGGCACAAGAATCAGCAGACCTAAAAAACGAAATCAAGGCAGAACGCACACACACAGATCAGAAATTAGACAAAATGTACCAAAATCTGAACCACGAAATAAAAGTAGAAATTCAAGCAGTCGCTGAAAAATCAAACCAAGAATTACACGCATTCGCGGTAAGGATACGAGAAACAATGACAGAGAACGTTTCTAAACAAAACGCTCACATTGATGAACGTTTTAACAATCACACAGAAGACTGCGATCGCAGAATAAAGAACGAAAAGAACTATCACAAACAATTAATAAACAGCGACAGGACGACAAAAAGAAAGTGTTTGCTCAGGAAAAAACTTACGTGGACAATCACATACACTCGATTTCGGAAGAAATCGAAACGGTTAAGGAGACAAATATTCAAATACAAGAGAGGCTCACGGAACTCCAGTCACATACAATTGAGGCGAAAATTTCTACACACACTGAAATCCAGAATATTAGGGATAAATTAACAGAAGAAGTTCTGACACCAACTGACAAAATGGAACACATAGAAATCAACCAAGACTCAGAAATTTTGAAAGCAGATTTTAAGAAAGTAACCAAAAGTAATCGTAAATTACGAAACGAATTGACAGAAAAGATCAACGAACTCACTACAAGAATAGACCTGTTAGATACTACCAATGAGAGTAAATCAGATAACACTACACCAGTCTCAGTTCAACAGATTTCTAATAGTAAAGATACGCAAATTACAAATGTGCAGCAAACAATCGCAGACCTAGAATCACGTAATAATTTTTTACATCTGAAAATCAATTCTTTACAGCATAGGATAGCTGACACACAAGAAACAACTGCAAACAATCAGTTCCAACAAAACACACACTATTACGACATGCCTCAGATGCACAATATATGTAATGTCGATAGACTTCAGGGAGTAAGAGGCAGAAAGACACACAAATTCATATTCACAAAATTACGAAAATAATTACACACAAAGACATGACGGTTTCGACCACAAGCATTTCCTTTGAGTGAGAAAGTTTAAAACATTTAAAAACGACAAAACGCAAATACATCCACTGGACTGGATCCAACAATTCAATGCGGCACTCCAACCATCATGGCCAGTTCAACATAAGCTAGAATTTATTATTAGTTTTCTTGAAGGGGAACCAACGAGAAGAATGCGACCAATTGCTAGACAGTGTTTTTGGTTCAAAGGGCTCTGAGCACTATGGGACTTAACATCAATGGTCATCAGCCCCCTAGAACTTACAAGGGAACCTCCCCATCGCACCCCCCTCAGATTTAGTTATAAGTTGGCACAGTGGATAGGCCTTGAAAAACTGAACACAGATCAATCGAGAAAACAGGAAGAAGTTGTGTGGAACTATGCAAAAAATGAGCAAAATACACAAACTGAACGCCGGCCGGAGTGGCTGTGCGGTTCTGGGCGCTACAGTCTGGAACCGAGCGACCGCTACGGTCGCAGGTTCGAATCCTGCCTCGGGCATGGATGTGTGTGATGTCCTTAGGTTAGTTAGGTTTAAGTTGTTCTAAGTTCTAGGGGACTGATGACCTCAGAAGTTAAGTCCCATAGTGTTCAGAGCCATTTGAGCCATACAAACTGAACAGTCTATGCTTAGCATAGGCAACGTGAGGGAAACTGTGCGCTCAGTAGCGCCGTGGTCCCGTGGTTAGCGTGAGCAGCTGCCGAGTGAGAGGTCCTTGGTTCAAGTCTTCCCTCGAGTGAAAAGTTTAATTTTTTATTTTCAGACAATTATCAAAGTTCAGGCACTCACACATAATCAATTTCGCTCTCCAAAATTCCAGGACATGTTCAGATTTGCTTGGACATATGCAGGATTTGACGGTCTGCACACGGAAAAATTTGAAAACGTTAAAAAGATGTGTTTTGACAGAGCACAGGGAAAACTGTGCGACTGTGAAACTGTTGCATTCATTTGTTGCAGTTTATGTGACAAACTCTTGTGTTTTCATCACTTTTTTGGGAGTAATTCTCACATCCACAAGAAAACCTAAATCGGGCAAGGTGGAAGAATCTTTTTAGCCATTGGCCAAGTGTACAAGTTAGGTGGGTCGACAACATATTCCTGTCATGTGACGCACATGCCGTCACCAGTGTCGTATAGAATGTCAGACGTGTTTTCCCGTTGGGGAATCGGTTGACCTATGACCTTGCGACCAAATGTTTTCGGTTCCCTTTGGAGAGGCACGTCCTTTCGTCTACTAATCGCACGGTTTTGCAGTGCGGTCGCAAAACACAGACACTAAACTTATTACAGTGAACAGAGATGTCAATGAACGAACGGACAGATAATAACTATGCAAAAATAAAGAAAGTAAAATTTTCAGTCGAGGGAAGACTTGAAACAAGGATCTCTCATTCAGCAGCTGCTCACGCTACCACGGGACCACGGCGCTTCTAAGCACACTTCGTCCATGATGTTGCTTATGTGGCCCATGGACTACTCAGTTTGTATATTTTGCTTATTTTTTCACAGTTCCACACAACTTCTTCCTGTTTTCTCAATTGATCTGTGTTCAGTTTATCAAGGCCTATCCACTGTGCCAACTTATAACTAAATCTGAGGGGGGTGCGATGGGGAGGTTTCCTTGTTAGCTATTCGTGTACTCACGTTCGTTGGATGGTACGTAGCTGCTTTTATACACAGAAAAACAAAACTTTTGCACCTTGTCTCTGATCCAGAATATTACGCCATCTTGCTGTTCGCGTGTGTCGCGAGAGGTGTATCGCATGTGGCGAGAAAGGCTATGAAAAAAACTGTAGCGCGAATTACGGCGACTTCTGTTTATTATTTATGTCTCTGTGTGTGATGGGGAAGTGGTTCTTTTGCGTGTGTGTGCTTTCTGTTCTGTGTCCCGTGGGTCGACAACATATTCCTGTCATGTGACGCACATGCCGTCACCAGTGTCGTATAGAATGTCAGACGTGTTTTCCCGTGGGGGAATCGGTTGACCTATGACCTTGCGACCAAATGTTTTCGGTTCCCTTTGGAGAGACACGTCCTTTCGTCTACTAATCGCACGGTTTTGCGGTGCGGTCGCAAAACACAGACACTAAACCTGTTACAGTGGACAGAGATGTCAATGAACGAACGGACAGACCACAACTTTGCGAAACTAAAGAAAGGGAAATTTTCACTCGAGGGAAGACTTGAACCAAGGACCTCTCGTTCCGCAGCTGCTCACGCTAACCACGGGACCACGGCGCTCCTGAGCTCACCCCCTTCTTGATGGGGCCTATCTTGTGCATGGACTACTCAGTTTGTATATTTTGCTTATTTTTTTCATAGTTCCACACGACTTCTTCCTGTTTTCTCGATTGATGTGTGTTCAGTTTTTCAAGGCGTATCCAATGTGCCAACTTATAACTAAATCTGAGGGGGGTGCGATGGGAAGATTCCCTTGTTAGAACTACTTAAACCTAACTAACCTAAGGACATCACACAACACCCAGTCATCACAATGTTTTTCAGTAGAAGCATTCCAGGAAGCTTTTCTAGCAGCATATTGGTCAGATACCACACAGAGTAGAATTAAAGATCTCTTAATTAGTCTACCAAATTTCGAGAATTCTACTTTCCCAACAATCACACAATTTTTCGAGTATATGGTTGAACAAAACCAATACCTCAATGAGCCATACAGTCAATCCGCATTAACACAGCTGTGTATTTCAAAACTCCCCAGAGCACGTAAAGTGTCATTATTAACAGGCCAGCAAAAGGACAGCGTGTACGCATTTAGAGACATCCTGCAATTGCTAGAGGTACACCGGGCAGATTATGCGTTTGTTAATAAGAACTTTTCACGACATAACGCAAACCAAACAAACAATACTAATTTTGAGCAAACACGATTTGGCAATAACAATCATAATAAACGCTTTCGCAGCGAAAATGAAAACTTTAATCGAGAATGCACACAGGGATTCAATGAACAGCAGTATAACAACAATGTACATTACAACTCAAGACAACAACAAAGCCATCCAAATAACACGACACATATACGACAGGAAATGCCGAACCGGTCAAACTTTCACATGACTCGTCGCCAAGAAAAGGCGACAGGTGCAAACAATTACATGGGTCAGCCGCAAAATACACAAAACGAACAAAGACAGCCTTTTCAGAGAAACACGCGTGCCTCGCTGTAGAACCACAGTCATGACGACAGAAGGAGAGAAAACGAACACCGACCGCAAAGGACATTCTACAATGATAATTTTCATAGAAATTCAAACAGTGCACAACAACCAAGTTATCGTATGAATGTACCAGACACAAGATTTCATCCGCCACCTACCGCTAATAATCAAAACGGTAGAACAGTACAGCTCATAGAAAACACACAACACTCCCCAACAGAAAATGAAATGTCAGAACATTTATGACTGGAGATAGCCTGTGATGAATCTCTAAATGACGACACTATGGATAAGGACAGAGAAAAGATAACGATAGAGAATGCCATTACATTCGATGACGTGCGAGACACATTGTTACAAGAAAAACCGATCATGCAGAAAACTATTATGCCACCCAATAATCCAGATAAATTTGAAGTCACAAAATATTTTAGCAATAATTGATTCAGGCTCAACAATGTGCGTAATTAACGAAGACACATTTAACAGATGCAATAGCGATAATGATTATCCAGTGTTCCCGTTACACAAAACTAAAGTTAAGGGAGCATTTCCAGGAAAAATCATTGAAATCAAAAGACAGACACAATTAACGTTTGTTTTTGCAGGGCAAATTTTCCATAGCAATTGTTGGATAGTTCCACATTTAACAACTTATATAATATTAGGAATGAATTTTCTCGTACAGTACAACGCAAAGATTGACTTTAAATCGTCATACCTAACATTACAGAAGGAAGACAGTGAAGTGGTAGTGAGATTTCAAAACACAGTATCCTCAGAACAAAATATGCACAGGATCGAGATTATTGCAGATTCTAAGGTTAAAGATTGTTATCTCACTCTATACACGAATACACATAATAACGACATGGCAGAGGAACAGGAGTATAATGTATTAGAGACAATTACACGCAGGGTTGGAGACAGTAAAGCAAAAGACGACACAGAGCGCACAGAATTAGAAAATATTCTTGTGCAACATAAAACAGTTTTTAACAATGTTCCAGGAACGATGACAGGATTTATGTACGAATTACAGGTGAAACCACACGAGACTTTCAAAGCAAAACACTATCCAATCCCGCATATATACACAGAAGCAGTTAAGAAAGAGCTACGAGCTATGACTGATCAGGGTATAACTGAACCAGCAGCAAGCCAATATATAAATCCATTACGCATCGTTGAAAAGAAGGATGGATCACTCCGTTTAGTTTTAGATTCACGTGAGGTTAATAAAATAATCATTACAGAAACTGACCGACCACAGACGTTAGAAGAGTTACTGCAAAAGTTTCATGGCACCTCTATATATACCACCCTCGATCTCAAATCAGGATTTTGGCAAATCCAGTTACATCCAAATTGCCGAAAGTATACGGCATTCCTTTGCTTTGGTGAATGTTACCAATTTTGTAAACGTCCGTTTGGACTAACGATTTCGTCTGCAGCCTTTATACGAGGCATGAATACAATTCTCCCACAGGATCTTAAAAACAAAATTACTACATATGTAGATGACATTCTAATCGCAGCAGAAAACTGGGAACACCATTCAACAATTACTGAATACATTCGAGCAAAACGGTGTAACTATAAACCTCCGTAAATCTGAATTTGGAAAAGCCTCAATAAAATTTCTAGGTCATATCATTTTACAAACAGGTATTGCACCAGACTCCGAGAAATTGCAAGCATTGAAAGATATCGACGTGCCAACAAATAAGAAGGAACTTCGGAGCTTTTTAGGCCTTATTAATTATTTTAGAAAATTCATTCATTATAAAGCATTAGACACTCCCTTGCTATACCAGCTCACAAGTAAAAAAAAAAACAATTTGGTAATGGAATGAAGACGCTGAAGCTGAATTCGAGAATTTGAAAGAAGCTTTACTAAGGGCACCTTTGTTATCGCATCCTGACCCAGCACAAAACTTTTCCATTGCAACAGATAGTTCAACTACAGCACTAGGAGTACATATTTTCCAGGAAGTAGAGGAGGACGGTAAGACAATCGTTAAAAAAATGGTTCAAATGGCTCTGAGCACTATGGGACTCAACTTCTGAGGTCTTCAGTCCCCTAGAACTTAGAACTACTTAAACGTAACTAACCTAAGGACATCACACACATCCATGCCCGAGGCAGGATTCGAACCTGCTACCGTAGCGGTCGCGCGGTTCCAGACTGATGTGCCTGGAACCGCTCGGTCACTGGCGATTGCATCTTTCAACACGATCGAGCACCTATTCGTAATACACGGCCTCTGGCTGAGTTGTTAGACGTCAGTAACATTCCTGTAATGGACTGGCCTGCACAGTCCTGACCTGAATCCCACAGAACACCTTTGGGATGTTTTGGAACGCCGACTTCGTGCCAGGCCTCACCGACCGACATTGATGCCTCTCCTCTGTGGAGCACTCCGTGAAGAATGGTCTGCCATTCCCCAAGAAACCTTCCAGCACCTGATTCAACGTATGCCTGCAAGAGTGTAGGCTGTCATCAAGGATAAGGCTGGGCCAACACCATACTGAATTCCAGCATTACCGATTGAGGGTGCTACGAACTTGTAAGTCATTTTCAGCCAGGCGTCCGGATATTTTTGATCACATAGTGTATCTAGGGACAGATTTTCTTTCTTCCCATTTTCTTGTTCGTTACTATGTTTTCAATGACCCATGCATTTATTGCCGCCATGTCCAGTATGTTGAAGAAGACATGCATTGGCCATCCATTGGCCGTCTCTTACATGCAACCGTCGTAGTATATTTACTGGTCATTTGATCAACCACGTCCACCCTGTACTTTGTTTCATTGTAGTAGGTTACGGTTTCAGGTATTTCCTCTCCTTCCTTGCTTACTGCTACTTCAGCATGCTTTGTACTCAGAAGAATGACATTTTTATGCTTCTTTCCTTGGCATACAGTCAAGGTGCATTCTGTGTCGCCACTATTGCGCAATATTGTGGTGGAGTGTTTTCCAGCTTTCGGCTTCCTTGCTTCATTGGGGATTTCACGGCGAGTCTTGTTCATTCTACCAACTAATAAAGCTTTCTTTTCTTTGTGGTTTTTAGCAAGTTGAAGAGACATAAAGAAGTTGTCTGTGGTACATTTCTTCCTTGATTTATAAATGGGTTCATGAGATGGAGAACGACGTACTTTCCAAATGATTATCTCTAAGTGTATCCTCTTTGCCGTGGGGTCGGCAGCTCGTGGTCGTGCGGTAGCGTTCTCGCTTCCCGCGCCCGGCTTCGATTCCCGGCGGGGTCAAGGATTTTCTCTGCCTCGTGATGACTGGGTGTTGTGTGATGTCCTTAGGTTAGTTAAGTTTAAGTAGTTCTAAGTTCTAGGGGACTGATGACCATAGATGTCAAGTCCCATAGTGCTCAGGGCCATTTGGACCTTTTTTTTTGCCGTTGTATGGAGAAAGCATTACATATATACTTCGTCGCTACATCAACAGCCAAGCAGAATTTGAGACCATATTTGTCTCGTTTGATGGACATCGATTGCATAAACTTGGTAACAGCTGCTCATCAATGGTTATATTTTCTCAAATATGGTCCAAATGGCTCTGAGCACTATGGGACTTAACATCTGAGGTTATCAGTCCCCTAGACTTAGAACTACTTAAACCTAACTAACCTAAGGACCTCAAACATATCCATGCCCGATGCAGGATTCGAACCTGCGACCGTAGCGGAAGTGCGGTTCCAGGCCGGTAAGTGTGAATGTCGTTTTCAATGAACTATCTCCAAATTTCAGATACAAGAGCAAATTTGTTGGCTGCCAGGCGTCCAGCCCAGGATCATTTTTCATCAAAACAGACAAATCCGTCCCTTGGCATAATGTCCTTGACAAAAGCAGCCGCCCCCAAGACTGCGGCCAAAGATCATCCACAGACATACTTGTGTGCGCAATACACCCCGAACATACATGATGGCTATCAGTTTCTCCAGTTCCTCAAGTGGCACAGTCCAGTCATTGTTTTTTTAGTACTTTTCAAGCATTTGATTCTGTGTATTTCTTAATGAGACAGAGCATTGCTTCATCAAAAATGGAAGGCACTGATGACAGAGATGTCTACTCGTTGGCAACCATAAGCAGTGGGACCTCCTCTCTCCTTCAGAACATTCGGAGCTGACCGCCTTCCAGAAGATGAATAATTTCCCACATGGTTCCATTCCTTGCAATCATCTTCGTAGATGCTTCCAACTGTACCCGCTGCGGTGAAAGAGGTGATCACTGACGTATATCAGATTCCACTATTCGCCCCTCATTCACAATGTCTTCATCTTCACTTGTGTTAAGTACATAATCATCATCTTCATCAATGAATTCAATTTTCGATTCAACTTCGGAATTCCCTACGAAATGTAACACTTCTTCATTAGAAAGTCAACACTGACGATACATGTCGGAAAACGTGTTTCACGGACAATGACTGCCTGGAACCGCGCGACCGCTACGGTCGCAGGTTCGAATCCTGCCTCGGGAACGGATGTGTGTTATGTCCTTAGGTTAGTCAGGTTTAAGTAGTTCTAAGTTCTAGGGGACTGATGACCTCAGCAGTTAAGTCCCATAGTGCTCAGAGCCATATGAACCATTTTGACTTCCTGAGTGACAGAACATAAGCTGTGGCGGACTGGAATGTATACATGCCAAGTTGCAACAATGAGGAGCAACTGCTCTGCGTTACTGCTCTCTGTTGCCACTGCATTGTTGGATAATTTACTTATATTGAGAGAAGAAAGTACGGCGGGTTCAAATTGACCCCTTCCTCCACTCTAGGTATACTGAATGAAATGGCGAAGAAAATTAAATGGTTCAAATGGCTCCGAGCACTATGGGACTTAACATCTGTGGTCATCAGCCCCCTAGAACTTAGAACTACTTAAACCTAACTAACCTAAGGACATCACACACATCCATGCCCGAGGCAGGATTCGAACCTGCGACCGTAGCAGTCGCGCGGCTCCGGACTGAGCGCCTAGAACCGCTAGACCACCGCGGCCGGCGAAGAAAATTAAAATATTTTGTAAATACTAAAACATCTTCAGAAGGAGGAGAAAAAATCAGGAAAAGTCGTATGAGTTCATTAACGAAGTAAATAAATTGGATAGGGCAATGAACGAAAAACGTATGACAGGGGTCATTTTGACCCCTTCCGCCGTTCTAGTGTTAACGCCAAATTTCGCCGTACTGTCCTAACATATACGTTCATCGTACATCCTACATTGATTTCTGTAGTTATTTCCCGCCGTGTTGCTTGTCGTGTAAGGTGGCTATAATTTCGCACCTTACAAGCACTCATCCACGTACTTTGCCGTGAACTACAACCACAATTAGATATCATTTGATAGGTTGTAGATCGTATGGCAATAGTGAGATGTGGGGAACATCAACAACAAGCAAAAATTAAACAGGGTGTGAGACAGGGATGTGCACTCTCCCCTGTCCTCTTTAATATGTACATACAGAAAAAGCAATGGACGAGGTCAGAGAAAAGTTAGGACAAGCTAATGGAATCAGGATCCAGGGAAAAATAGTTGATATGCTGCGTTTTGCGGATGACATTGCTGTCCTAGCGGAAAATGAGGAAGAATTACAAGTAGTGTTGGAGGAAATGGAGAAAACACTCTTGCTACACGGTACAACATGAAAATTAATAAGTCAAAAACAAAAATCTTACTTGCAAGCAAACAAAATAATCAAGCAATTACGAATATAAGGCTGAATGGAGAGAAGCTGAAAGAAATATAAGACTCTGTCTACTTGGGAAGCAGAATAACATCAGATGGTCGTAGTAGGAAAGATGTAATAAGTAGAATAAATCAGGCAAAGATTGCATTCTATAAAAGGAAAGGACTCCTCACATCAAATATGATAAGTCTGGCGTTAAGGAAGCGGTTAATAAAGACCTTTGTTGGGAGTGTGCTTCCCTACGGCAGCGAAACCTGGACACTTGGAGAGGACGAAAGAAGAAAGATTGAAGGATTCCAAATGTGGTGTCTGCGAAGGATGTTAAAAATTCCATGGACGGCCAGGATGACAAATGAAGAAGTCCTGCAGAGAGCGGAGGAAGTTCCAGTTCTTTGGAAGACGGTCAAGAAGAGGAGAGATATATGGATGGGACACATTCTGAGACATGAAAGTCTTCTCCACACTATAACGGAAGGCCTTGTGGAGGGCAAAAGGGCAAGAGGCAGACCTAAAAGAAAGTACATAAGCCAGATAATGCAGGACCTAGGATGCGGAAGTTTCACGGAATTGAAGAGGCTGGCCGACAATCGCACTGAATGGAGAGCTGCTGCAAATCAATCTTAGGATTGGCAACTTAAGAAGAAGAAGATCGTATCTATGAATATTTTATATATCGTGTATATGAATATTTTACTCACGTACGCCTCGTAAATAATTGTTAACGCTTATTGCATGTAAGGTGACGGAGTGTCCTTATTATAAAAACGG
Source organism: Schistocerca serialis cubense (assembly GCF_023864345.2). NCBI lineage: Eukaryota > Metazoa > Arthropoda > Insecta > Orthoptera > Acrididae > Schistocerca > Schistocerca serialis. Next base: position 119,814,766 of record NC_064648.1, read on the forward strand.
CATAATGAATGATTGCCTATCCTAGCAGAGGCTGGAACGACAGTGGGAATGAAACAGCAGGCGGAATTAAAGCCCTGAGTATAAGGCCCACAGCCGGCCGAGGTGGCCGAGCGGTTCTAGGCGCTACAGTCTGGAACCGCGCGTCCGCTACGGTCTCAGGTTCGAATCCTGCCTCGGGCATGGATGTGTGTGATGTCCTTAGGTTGGTTAGGTTTAAGTTGTTCAAAGTTCTAGGCGACTGATGACCTCAGCAGTTAAGTCCCATAGTGCTCAGAGCCATTTTATAAGGCCCACACAGGTGTGGTCGTTCAGTTTCACATAGGAAGTGCCAAGACGGACGTCGTGACACCTGACAAAGGAACCTCCACATCGCACCCCCCCTCAGATTTAGTTATAAGTTGCCACAGTGGATAGACCTTGAAAAAGTGAACACAGATCAATCGAGAAAACAGGAAGAAGTTGTGTGGAACTATGAAAAAATAAGCAAAATATACAAATTGAGTAGTCCATGCGCAACATAGGCCACATCAATGAAAGTGTGAGCTTAGGAGCGCTGTGGTCCCGTGGTTAGCGTGAGCAGCTGTGGAACGAGAAGTCCTTGGTTCAAGTCTCCCCTCGAGTGAAAAGTTTAATTTTTTACTTTCAGACAATTATTATCTGTCCGTCCGTCCGATGCGAGGTGAATGCGCCGTAGTATGGGGACGCTACACCTAAACAAACATCGAAACACACGACGTCAGTCGACTACAGCGCACGGGAGAGAGAGTATTCCTGCTAACGAGGCTCCCTGGCTGGCAGTTGACTGTTCGCTACTTTGGACGAGAGTGCATTAAATACGTGAGGTGTATTCCGTGGGCAATATGAATCCAGCAAATATAGCTCGCGACTTCAATAGCAAGGTCAATGAATATTTTCCGAACTGTAAGTTTGCGGTGCGGTCGCAAAACATAGACACTAAACTTATTGCAGCGAACAGAGACGTCAATGAACGGACGGGCAGATCATAACTTTGCGAAAATAATGAAAGTACACTTTTCACACGAAGGAAGATTTGAACCAAGGACGTCTCGTTCTGCAGCTGCTCACGCTAACCACGGGACCACGGCGCTCCTGAGCTCACCCCCTTCTTGATGGGGCCTATCTTGTGCATGGACTACTCAGTTTGTATATTTTGCTTATTTTTATCATAGTTCCACACAACTTCTTCCTGTTTTCTCGATTGATCTGTTTTTCAAGGCCTATCCACTGTGCCAACTTATAACTAAATCTGAGGGGGGTGCGATGGGGAGGTTCCCTTGTGAGCAGAGCGAGGTGGCGCAGTGGTTAGCACACTGGACTCGCTTTCGGGAGGACGACGGTTCAATCCCGCGTCCGGCCATTCTGATTTAGGTTTTCCGTGATTTCCCTAAATCGCTCTAGGCAAATGCCGGGATGGTTCCTTTGAAAGGGCACGGCCGACTTCCTTCCCCATCCTTCCCTAATCCAATGAGACCGATGACCTCGCTGTCTGGTCTCCTTCCCCAAACAACCCAACCCAGCCCTGAGCGCGAAGACACAATACAGGGGCGACCGGCCGCTATCAGCCGCTATTGTAGTTGGGCCAGAAGGATAACCGGATAATACTTCCGAACTCTGCAAATTTTGGACGCAGGTGCGAGGAACGAAGAAACCACGCAGGCTGGGTTATTACCGAGGATTTTTATTCAGAAACGTACCATTGTAAGAGTATAGGTTTCTCCTCGCCAACCTTCCGCGCTGGGCGACAAAAGACTAAAATATGGTTGGTCGGCGTTCGGAAGAATCTGTAGAGAGGCAGAATAGTCCGTGTTTTCAGGGACTATGATTCGTTTTCGGAATTACAATGGTGGGGAGCCGAGCCTTGCTGGGAAGCCAGCAGTGGAGAGGTGAGGTCTTCCGTTGTGATCGCACGTCTGTGACGGTCGCTCTGTATCAGCTTTGTTGGAATGGACGGACTAGCTGTCTTTGGCCTCAGTAGAGTTTATAGTTAGAACAGTTAGGCACTGTACTGTTGCGAACCTATACCATTCTGGACTTCACCTCCAGGTTGGAAGTCGTCGTTGAGTACGCAGCGTTCAGTGATTGAGAGCACTTCCTCTGCCTATACTTACGTTGAGACGTTATGTGAAGTCCGTCCTTGTGGCTGGGAGTTCGCGTTTCTCGTCTGTAGAACAGAGGAGAAGACAGTATTAGAGTATATTAGTCAGAGGACCGCCTACTGCCGTCCTAGTGTTTGAAAGAGTTTATTTGTGGCTGGAGTTCTTCCATCGTCGCACACGAGTACGAGAAACATCACTTCGACGCACGGGACGCAGTACATACCGTGATATCGCCAATTGCTTCGGCTTATTAGGGCTGTAAAAGCTAAACAGCTGTGATGACGTTAGTTTATTTCCACTGAGGTCCCACACCAACTTAGATCATCTTTGAAAGTAGTGTCTTCAGTATGTAGATGATGTCAGTCATTTCGTGTTATTGATATTACACCGCGCAGTCATAATAAGGGGCAGAGTTGGGTAATTGATTAGTAATTTTACTTAGCAAATGTAAACTTCGTAATATAAAGGTTTTTTTTAAAATTTACAATAAACATATAAGCAGGAACAACGTTTATCATTTAGTAGGATTAGTTGCCTTTATCATTCATTTATGTTTAGATTGTAATTTATAGAATTAAGAGATCCTAAGTTCTGCTTCAGGGGGTAGTCAGGGCCAAATCTCCACTTTAGCCTTCAATATTCTCCGTCGCGCACATTCATTTTACACCCGCCTGGAGTAGCATCTTGGAGTCAGTTAGCACTGACAACTCTACGCAAACGCCGCTGCTCTTGGTCGTTAAGTAAAGGCAATCGGCCACTGTGTTGTCTGTGGTGAGAGGTAATGCCTCAGATTTGGTATTCCCGGCACGCTCTTGACACGGTGGATCTCGGAATATTGAATTCCCTAACGATTTCCGAAATGGAACGTCCCATGCGTCTAGATCCCACCTAGCATTCCGCATTCAAAGTTAGCTAACTACTGCAATCACGTCTGAAACCTTTTCACATGAGTCAGCTTACTACAAATTACAGCTCCGTCACTGCCCTACCCTCTTTGTGTACGCGATACTGGCGCCACCTGTACATGTGCATATTGCTATCCTACGACTTTCCTCACCTCAGAGTAATCCTGTGTTAACAGTTCAACACGTTAAGACAAATATTACAGTTAGAAACTTTGTTAGTCTTGAATAAGCCTAAAGGATGGTGGGCGAAAACCTAGACTTTTTATTCATCCAGGGTTTGAGAATGTGAGCCCTTGGCCACATCCAACAATCTTCACACATAATTTCAAACTTTTCCTAAACTTCTTCCAGGATAGCTGCTTAAAGGCAAATATATAACATGTATTTAACAGGGCAATCATCGTAGGTCGTACCACTCACTCCTTCTGGCTCCTGGATTTCTCCCTTACTGTCTGCGCCCGTCCTGTCCACCTCACCCCCACCCTCACCTACCTTGGCCTCACCATTGACCGTCACCTCACCTGGATCCCTCATCTCCGCTCCATCCAATCCAAAGCCCACAACCGCCTCCGACTCCTCAAACTCCTCTCTGGCCGGACGTGGCGGTTGAACCCCTCTACCATCCTCCACACCTACAAATCCTTAATCCGTCCCAGCCTCTGTTATGCCAGTCCCACCTGGATATCCGCCCCCCCCCCCTCCAAATTCTATAAGTCCCTCCAGATCATCGAGCGCCATGCACTCCGCCTCGCCTTCTGTATACGCCTCCTGTCTCCCACACGAGTCCTGTACGACCTGATTCCTTTTCCCCATGTGTTCCTCGAACATATCCGCTGCATTGATCCCCATCATCACCTGGTTGCTTGTCTACTCTCTAACCCCCGTCCTCTACCATGCACTGTTGTGTCCCTCCTACCCTTCACCTCTCCTTTCCTAAGGTGGCTTCGGTTGACTCCCCCTCCCGGATGATGCCCTCTCACCCTTTGTTTATCCCTCCTATCAACTCTGATCCTCTCCTTTCCTCTGTCCTTTCCCTGGGATCCCTCTTGTCCCCCTTCCATCCTGTTTCCCTTCTCTCCCCCGAGTCCTTTTTGCTCTCCCCTCCACTGCCTTTCCTTCTCACGTCCGCCCAGCCCCCCTTATCTATGTCCCCTCCCTCCATCGGCTCCCTCTTTTTTCTTTTTCTCTCTTCCCCCCTTTTCCCCCTCATAGGTCCAGGTGCCCCCCCCCTCCGTCACCTGCCGCCTTGTCACCTGTATAGTGCTGTTATAAATGAGTGTTCAGTGCTGTACATCCCCTGTCAGTGTTGCAAACAGCTGCCATACTGTCGCTAGCTGGCCAGCCGTCGTGGCCGAGCGGTTCTAGGCGCTTCAGTCTGGAACCACACTGCTGCTACAGTCACAGGTTCGAATCCTGCCTTGGGCATGGATGTGTGTGATGTCCTTAGGTTAGTTAGGTGTAAGGTGTCAGGCAAATCCAACACCTTCCATGAAAACCCTGACATGATAAGCGAATCCAGTAGTATGTCACATAGCTCCGAATAAATCGTGACATTAAATTAACCAAAGTAATACGAGTAGCGAGTGAGCAAATCGAATACCACAGACTAACAGAAGAACGCCTAAATGAATGTCATACCTTCCCACTGTGAGACAGATGCAGTTCCGAGGGGAGAAACGAGAACAGAAGCCAAGAGCTGAACCGTGTTAAGCTGGAAGGCCCCACGATAAGGGACGGACACCCACGTCGCCAGCTAACCGCTAGGACCACCCCCCAGCCCATGTTAAAAGCTAGAGCCCTTTAGAAGAACAGTATAGATCTTACAATAACACGAAAAGGGCCACACAAGCTGCAAGTTTTAGCGTTAGACTTTTTCACCTATCTGTTACGTTGCAAACTTTAAAAACATTGCCCCACCACGAAAAATATAACGTTTCTAATTGGATGGACAGAATTTTTGTACGCGGAGCTTAAGGTTAACATTGAGACCCTGATTGGTCAGATGAAAACACAGCCACATAGTTCTTTTTAAACCAACTTCGGTAAATTGTAGTGAGGAGAAGTTAGGAGAGAGTTGCTACCGAGATGGCGAGGTGAGCGGAGCTGCGCCGGCCGCCGCCCCCTGACGAACACCGACAAGGTAATGAAAGCACGCGATGCCGCATAACAGCGCATAAGGCTGCACTCAGAACTGCAAAAGTCTCATCTGTTACATCCCCTTTTTACGTAATGCTAGTGTCGATCGTCGATTAAATCTCATGGTATTCACATTTGCCACTTCAAGTAAAATTCTGAAACGCGATGATTTTTCTGTTATATAGTTATTGAGAAGCCACATCAGCCACTGTAATTTACGACAAGTTAGATAAGTAATTAAAGATAATTGAGGGTCACTGTAGACCATTTTGATAGTTTTCTCTCTTGTGAAACTTAATTTAAACCTAGATTATAGATGTGATATGGCATAGGTCATCCTTCGATCCATTGTAGAACTTGGAAACCCACTCAGGGAATATTCATTCACATTTTTGTTGAACGCAGTTGGTTTTTACCATCCTGTATTAAAACATTTCCTTTTATCAATAGTGCAATTTATAAACAGTGTTTTGTGAGTAGAATAAATTTTCCAATGGTAAACTTAACTGCTTTCTCGACGTTATTTTACCAGCTAACTAAAAATAGGAAAGCCTTGAACCCCTTCCACTAAATATAGTTAGTATTAAGATTCTTTTACAGGGAGTGCAGTGGAGCTGACGCTGAAATCATTAAGTATCTGGTTACGTCATCGCTAGTCTCACTGAACTCTTCTGAACTCTACATGTCATGTGTGGTCTGGCGACTCCTTACGAGAAACAGGTCCCAGGTTCAAACTAGTCAATTCCCTAAAAAACACGCTCAGAGCGTCGTTGCCCGAAAGTGGTAGGGAGACACGACATAGAACAAACAGACACCACGCAGAATGTTAGATAGGTTTAAGTAGTTCTAAGTTCTAGGGGACTGATGACCTCAGCAGTTGTCCCATAGTGCTCAGAGCCATTTGAACCATTTTGTTGTTGTTGTTGTTGTGGTCTTCAGCCCAGAGACAGGTTTGATGCAGCTCTCCACGCTACTCTATCCTGTGCAAGCTACTTCATCTCAGAGTAACTGCTGCAACCTACTTCCCTCTGAATCTGTTCACTCTGTTCATGCCTTGGTCTCCATCTACGATTTTTACTCTCTGCGCTTCCCTGAAATACTAAATTAATGGTCCCTTGATGCGTCAGAACATCTCCTACCAACCGATCCCTTCTTCTACTCAAGTTGTGCCACAAATTATTTTTTTTCCCCAATTCTGTTCAATACCTCCTCATTAATTACGCGAAGTGCCCATCTAATCTTCAGCATTCTTCTGTAGCACATTTCGAAAGCTTCTATTCTCTTCGTCTCTAAACTGTTTATCGTCCATTTTTCACTTCAATACATGGCTACACTCCATACAAATACTTTCAGAAACGACTTCCTGACACTTAAATCTATACTCGATGTTACCAAATTTCTCTTCTTCAGAAACGCTTTCCTTGCCATTGCCAGTCTACATTTTATATCCTCTCTACTTCGACCATCATCAGCTACTTTGCTCCCCAAATTGTCTCATTTCGTAATCTAATTCCCTCAGCATCACCTGACTTAATTCGACTATGTTCCTTAATCCTCTTTTTTTATTTTTTTATGTTCATCGTATATTCTCCTTTCAAGACACTCTCCATTCCGTTCAACTGCTCTCCCAGGTCCTTTGCTGTCTCTGATAAAATCACAATACCGTCGGCAAACTCCAAAGTTCTTATGTCTTCTCCATGGATTTTGATTCCTACTCCAAACGTTTCTTTTGTTTACTTTACTACTTAAATAACATCGGGGTAGGCTATAACCACCGCTTCCCTTTCATGCCCCTCGACTCTTAGAATTGCCATCTGGTTTCTGTACAAATTGTGAATAGCCTTTCGCTCCCTGTATTTTACCCCTGCCACCTTCAGAATTTGAAAGAGAGTATTCCAGTCAACATTGTGAAAAACATGCTAGAAACGTCGGTTCCCCTTACCTTCTAAGATAAGTCGTAGACTAAAGTCTCAGATAAGCCTCGCATGTTCCAACATTTCTACAGACTCCAAACTGATCTTCCCCGATTTCGGCTTATACCAGTTTTTCCATTCGTCTGTAAAGAATTGGTGTTAGTATTTTGTAGCCCTGACTTATTAAACTGATAGTTCGGTAATTTTCACACCTCTGAACACTTGCTTTCTTCGGGATTGGGATTAATATATTCTTCTTGAAGACTGAGGGTATTTCGCCTGTCTCATACATCTTGCTCACCAGATAGTAGAGTTTTGTCGGGACTGGCTCTACCAAGGCTGTCAGTAGTTCTAATGGAATGTTGTCTACTCCCGGTGCCTTGTTTCCACTCAGGTCTTTCAGTGCTCTGTCAAACTCTTCACGCAGTATCGTATCTCCCATTTCATCTTCATCGACATCCATTTCCATAATATTGTCCTCAAATACATCGCCATTGTATAGACCCTCTATATACTCCTTCCACCTTTCTGCTTTGCTTAGAACTGGGTTTCCATCTGAGCTTTTGATATTCATGCAAGTGGTTCTCTTTTCTCCAAACGTCTCTTTAATTTTCCTATAGGCAGTATCTATCTTACCCCTAGTGAGATAAGCCTCTTCATCCTTACATTTATCCTCTAGCCATCCCTGCTTACCCATTTTGCACTTCCTGTCGATCTCATTTTGAGATGTTTGTATTCCTTTTTGCCTGCTTCATTTACTGCATTTTTATATTTTCTCCTTTCATCAATTCAATATTTCTTCTGTTACTCAAGGATTTTTACTAGCCCTCGTCTTTTTACCCACTTGATCCTCTGCTGCATTCATGATTTCATCTCTCAAAGTTACCCATTCTTTCTCTACTGTATTTCTTTCCCCCGTACTTGTCAATTGTTCCCTAATGCTCTCTCTGAAATTCTATACAACGTCTGGTTCTTTCAGTTTATCCATTTCCCATCTCCTTAAATTTTCATCTTTTTTGGAGTTTCTTCAACCTTATTCTACAGTTTATAACCAATAGATTGTGGTGAAAGTCGACATCTGCCCCTGGAAATGTCTTACAATTTAAAACCTGGTTCCTAAATCTCTGTCTTAACGTTACATAATCTATCTCAAACCTTCCAGTGTCTCCAGGCATCTTTCACGTATACAACCTTCTTTCATGATTCTTAAACCAAATGTTAGCAGAACCTTCCTGTAAAGTTTGGAACGTAGGAGTCGAGATACTGGCAGAAGAAAAGCTGTGAGGACGGGGCGTGAGTGGTGCTTGGATAGCTCAGTTGGTAGAGCACTTGTCCGCGAAAGGCAAAGGTCCCGAGTTCGAGTCTCGGTCCGGCACACAGTTTTAATCTGCCAGGAAGTTTCATATCAGCGCACACTCCGCTGCAGAGTGAAAATCGCATTCTGCAAATGTTAGCTATATCCTTAATGGAAAAACAACACAATATGACGCTTGGATTGTAAAAGGAAGGAAACACAATCATTGTTTACAAGAACACGCTTGCCCACAAAAGTGCTGCGCTAATGAGGAAACTTGTGGATTTGGGATACGGAACCGTTGTGATATCTACTCCATGCAAGACAATGGCTGCCTCTGAGATCCCAGTATTCGCAAAAGAAACTTGTCGACGGATGCGATGCCCTTTGTCGAATGTAAATGTGGCCGTGGCAGCATAGGACAGGCGGTAACGGACGCAAACCACTCGAAGCGTGTCCTGTCCATTGTTGTCTGTCCAGTCGCGTATGGGGACGTTTACGACTCTTGGTAGGCTCTGTCTAGCAGAGGGATATCCTGCCTGCGTCAGCTAAGGAGGAAATGACGAGCCAGCCTCTAGAGAAAGGCCGGCCGCCGCGCTTACGTCACGGCACGTGATTCTGCAGGTCTTACGAGAGCCAGCGAGTAACTGTATCAGACGAGTCACACTACTGGCCATTAAAACTGCTACACCAAGAAGAAATGCAGATGATAAACGGGTATACATTGGACAAATATATTATACTACGACTGACATGTGATTACATTTTCACGCAGTTTGGGTGCATAGATCCCGAGAAATCAGTACCCAGAACAACCACCTCTGGCCGTAATAACGGCCTCGATACGCCTGGGCATTGGGCCAAACAGAGCTCGGATGGCGTGTACAGGTACAGCTGCCCGTGCAGCTTCAACACGATACCACAGTTCATCAAGAGTAGTGACTGGCGTATTGTGACGAGCCAGTTGCTTGGCCACAATTGACCGTACGTTTACAATTGGTGAGAGATTTGGAGAATGTGCTGGCCAGGGCAGCAGTCGAACATTTTCTGTATCCAGGAAGACCCGTACAGGACCTTCAACGTGCGGTCGTGCATTATCCTGCTGAAATGTAGGGTTTCGCAAGGATCGAATGAAGGGTAGAGCCACGGGTCGTAACACATCTGAGATGTAACGTCCACTGTTCAAAGTGCCGTCAGTGCGAACAATAGGTGACCGAGACGTGTGACCAATGGCACCCCATAACATCACGCCGGGTGATACGCCAGTATGGCGATGACGAATACACGCTTCCAATGTGCGTTCACCGCGATGTCCCCAAACACGGATGCGACCATCGTGATGCTGTAAACAGAACCTGGATTCGTCCGAAAAAATCACGTTTCGCCATTCATGCACCTGGGTTCGTCGTCGAGTACACCATCGCAGGCGCTCTTGTCTGTGATGCAGCGTCAAAAGTAACCGCAGCCACGGTCTCCGAGCTGATAGTCCGTGCTGCTGCAAACGTCGTCGAACTGTTCGTGCAGATGGTTGTTGTCTTGCAAACGTCCCCATCTGTTAGGGATCGAGACGTGGCTGCACGATCCGTTACAACCGTGCGGATAAGATGCCTGTCATCTCGACTGCTAGTGATACGAGGCCGTTGGATACAGCACGGTGTTCCGTATTACCCTCCTGAAGCCACCGATTCCATATTCTGCTAACAGTCATTGGATCTCCACCAACGCGAGCAGCAATCTCGCGATACGATAATCCGCAATCGCGATAGGCTACAATGCGACCTTTATCAAAGTCGGAAACGTGATGGTACGGATTTCTCCTCCTTACACGAGGCATCACAACAACGTTTCACCAGGCAACGCCGGTCGACTTTTGTTTGTGTATGAGAAATCGGTTGGAAACTTTCCTCATGTCAGCCCGTTGTAGGTGACGCCACCGGCGCCAACCTTGTGTGAATGCTCTGAAAAGCTAATCATTTGCATATCACAGCATCTTCTTCCTGTCGGTTAAATTTCGCGTATGTGGCACGTCATCTTCGTGGTGTAGCAGTTTTAATGGCCAGTATTGTACATGGGAGTACTACTACTCCTCCGCGTGTTTAAATGTGTGCAAGCTGTCGACAGCACACGACACACTTAAACCCTTACTTTTTCTTTTTTTTTTTTTAACTATCAGAAACAGTCTTGATCACAATTTATTTATTACGGTGACCGGTTTCGCCCACTACTGTGGTCATCTTCAGACCAATGAGCAAGAAGCTCCTTCTGGTGGTAAATCGCACAAAACTGTGATCTAATGACTCTGAGCACTATGGGACTTAGCAGCCGAGGTCGTCAGTCCGCTAGAACTTAGAGCTACTTAAACCTAAGGACATCTCACACATCCATGCCCGACCGTAGCGGTCGCACGGTTCCAGACATTAGCGCCTAGAACCGCTCGGCCACAGCGGCCGGGTCCAGTGAAGTTCGGTAACAGGAGGAAAAGGACTTCTGGTGAGGTGAATACAGGGTTATAAATACAAAATCAAATAGGGGTAATGCAGGTGTGGGTTTAAAAATAAATAAGAAAACAGGACCGCATGTAAGCTGCTACGAACAGCATAGTGAATACATTATCATAGCCAAGGTAGAAGTAGACACGAAGGCCACACCTACCAAGTAGTTCAAATTTACACGCCAACTAGCTTCACGGATGATGAAGAAATTGAAGAAATGTGCGATAAGATAGAAGAAACTATTCACATTGTTAAGGGGGACGAAAATTTAGGGGTGTGTGTGTGGGGGGGGGGGGGGGGGAGGTTGGAATTCAATAGTAGAAAAAGGAAGAGATGGAAAAATAGTGAGTGAATATCGACTGCAAGAAAAGAATGATAGAGGAAGCTGCCTGGTAGAATTTTGCGCAAAGCATATTTTAATCATCACTAACTCTTGGTTAAAGAACCAGGAAAGAACGCTGTATATGTAGAAGAGACAGGGAGACACTGCAAGGTTTCAGATCGATTATATAATGGTAAGGAAAAGATTTAGGAAACGGATTTTAAATTGCAAGACTTTTCCAGGGGCAGATATGTATTCTGACCACAATTTATTTGTTAAGAACTATAGATTAAAACTGAAGAAATTGTAAAAAGGTACGAAATGAAGGAGATGCGACCTGGATTAGTTGAAAGAACCGTAGGTTGTCGAGAGCTTCTGAGGAAGCATTAGGCAATGGTTGATTTGAACAGGCGAAAGAAATACAGTAGAAGACTAATGGGTAGCTTTAAGAGATGAAATAGTGAAGGTAGCGGACGATCAAACAGATAAAAAGACAAGGGGTAGTAGAAATCATTGGATAACACAGGAGATATTTAATTTAACTCGTGAAAGGAGACCGTATAAAAATACAACAAATGAAGAAGACGAAAGGGCTGAGCATGATATTTCATTAGGGGTAAGATAGATACTGCGAAAAGAATTTGACAGAGCATTGAAAGTCGTAACACGAAACAAGAGTCTAGGAGTAGACGGCATTACGTCTGATAGCCTTGTGATAGTCAGCCATGACAAAACACTACCATCTGGTGTACAAGATGTATAAGACAGGCGAAACACTTCAAGAAGAATATAATAATTTCAATTTCAAAGAAAGCAGCTGGTGACAGGTTTGAATATTACCGAACTATCAGTTTAATGAGTCCTCGCTGCAAAATAGTAATACGAATTTTTTATAGATGAATAGAAGCTGACCTTGGTGAAGATTAGTTTGGATTCCGGAGAAATGTAGCAACAAGCGGGGCAATACTGACCCTATGACTTCTCCTAGAAAAGAGGATAAGGAAAGACCAACCTACATTTATTGCATTTGTAGTCTTAGAGAAAGCTTTTCACAATGATCATTGGAACAATGTTGTTGTTGTTGTGGTCTTCAGTCCTGAGACTGGTTTGATGCAGCTCTCCATGCTACTCTATCCTGTGCAAGCTTTTTCATCTCCCAGTACCTACTGCAACCTACATCCTTCTGAATCTGCTTAGTGTATTCATCTCTTGGTCTCCCTCTACGATTTTTACCCTCCACGCTGCCCTCCAATACTAAATTGGTGATCCCTTGATGCCTCAGAACATGTCCTACCAACCGATCCCTTCTTCTGGTCAAGTTGTGCCACAAACTTCTCTTCTCCCCAATCCTATTCAATACTTCCTCATTAGTTATGTGATCTACCCATCTAATCTTCAGCATTCTTCTGTAGCACCACATTTCGAAAGCTTCTATTCTCTTCTTGTCCAAACTATTTATCGTCCATGTTTCACTTCCATACATGGCTACACTCCATACAAATACTTTCAGAAATGACTTCCTGACACTTAAATCAATACTGGATGTTAACAAATTTCTCTTCTTCAGAAACGCTTTCCTTGCCATTGCCAGCCTACATTTTATATCCTCTCTACTTCGACCATCATCAGTTATTTTGCTCCCCAAATAGCAAAACTCCTTTACTACCTTAAGTGCCTCATTTCCTAATCTAATTCCCTCAGCATCACCCGACTTAATTAGACTACATTCCATTATCCTTGTTTTGCTTTTGTTGATGTTCATCTTATACCCTCCTTTCAAGACACTGTCCATTCCATTCAACTGCTCTTCCAAGTCTTTTGCTGTCTCTGACAGAATTACAATGTCATCGGCGAACCTCAAAGTTTTTATTTCTTCTCCATGAATTTTAATACCTACTCCGAATTTTTCTTTTGTTTCCTTTACTGCTTGCTCAATATACAGATTGAACAACATCGGGGAGAGGCTACAACCCTGTCTTACTCCCTTCCCAACCACTGCTTCCCTTTCATGTCCCTCGACTCTTATAACTGCCATCTGGTTTCTGTACAAATTGTAAATAGCCTTTCGCTCCCTGTATTTTACCCCTGCCACCTTTAGAATTTGAAAGAGAGTATTCCAGTCAACATTGTCAAAAGCTTTCTCTAAGTCTACAAATGCTAGAAACGTAGGTTTGCCTTTCCTTAATCTTTCTTCTAAGATAAGTCGTAAGGTCAGTATTGCCTCACGTGTTCCAGTGTTTCTACGGAATCCAAACTGATCTTCCCCGAGGTTGGCTTCTACTAGTTTTTCCATTCGTCTGTAAAGAATTCGCATTAGTATTTTGCAGCTGTGACTTATTAAGCTGATAGTTCGGTAATTTTCACATCTGTCAACACCTGCTTTCTTTGGGATTGGAATTATTATATTCTTCTTGAAGTCTGAGGGTATTTCACCTGTTTCATACATCTTGCTCACCAGATGGTAGAGTTTTGTCAGGACTGGCTCTCCCACGGCCGTCAGTAGTTCCAATGGAATATTGTCTACTCCGGGGGCCTTGTTTCGACTCAGGTCTTTCAGTGCTCTGTCAAACTCTTCACGCAGTATCGTATCTCCCATTTCTTCTTCATCTACATCCTCTTCCATTTCCATAATATTGTCCTCAAGTACATCACCCTTGTATAGACCCTCTATATACTCCTTCCACCTTTCTGCTTTCCCTTCTTTGCTTAGAACTGGGTTTCCATCTGAGCTCTTGATATTCATACAAGTCGTTCTCTTGTCTCCAAAGGTCTCTTTAATTTTCCTGTAGGCGGTATCTATCTTACCCCTAGTGAGATAGGCCTCTACATCCTTACATTTGTCCTCTAGCCATCCCTGCTTAGCCATTTTGCACTTCCTGTCGATCTCATTTTTGAGACGTTTGTATTCCTTTTTGCCTGTTTCACTTACTGCATTTTTATATTTTCTCCTTTCATCAATTAAATTCAATATTTCTTCTGTTACCCAAGGATTTCTACTAGCCCTCGTCTTTTTACCTACTTGATCCTCTGCTGCCTTCACTACTTCATCCCTCAAAGCTACCCATTCTTCTTCTACTGTATTTATTTCCCCCATTCCTGTCAATTGCTCCCTTATGCTCTCCCTGAATCTCTGTACGACCTCTGGTTCTTTTAGTTTATCCAGGTCCCATCTCCTTAAATTCCCACCTTTTTGCAGTTTCTTCAGTTTTAATCTACAGGTCATAACCAATAGATTGTGGTCAGAGTCCACATCTGCCCCTGGAAATGTCTTACAATTTAAAACCTGGTTCCTAAATCTCTGTCTTACCATTATATAATCTATCTGATACCTTTTAGTATCTCCAGGGTTCTTCCATGTATACAACCTTCTTTCATGATTCTTAAACCAAGTGTTAGTTATGATTATGTTGTGCTCTGTGCAAAATTCTACCAGGCGGCTTCCTCTTTCATTTCTGTCCCCCAATCCATATTCACCTACTATGTTTCCTTCTCTCCCTTTTCCTACACTCGAATTCCAGTCACCCATGACTATTAAATTTTCGTCTCCCTTCACAATCTGAATAATTTCTTTTATTTCATCATACATTTCTTCAATTTCTTCGTCATCTGCAGAGCTAGTTGGCATATAAACTTGTACTACTGTAGTAGGTGTGGGCTTTGTATCTATCTTGGCCACAATAATGCGTTCACTATGTTGTTTGTAGTAGCTTACCCGCATTCCTATTTTCCTATTCATTATTAAACCTACTCCTGCATTACCCCTATTTGATTTTGTGTTTATAACCCTGTAGTCACCTGACCAGAAGTCTTGTTCCTCTTGCCACCGAACTTCACTAATTCCCACTATATCTAACTTCAACCTATCCATTTCCCTTTTTAAATTTTCTAACCTACCTGCCCGATTAAGGGATCTGACATTCCACGCTCCGATCCGTAGAACGCCAGTTTTCTTTCTCCTGATAACGACATCCTCTTGAGTAGTCCCCGCCCGGAGATCCGAATGGGGGACTATTTTACCTCCGGAATATTTTACCCAAGAGGACGCCATCATCATTGAATCATACAGTAAAGCTGCATGCCCTCGGGAAAAATTACGGCTGTAGTTTCCCCTTGCTTTCAGCCGTTCGCAGTACCAGCACAGCAAGGCCGTTTTGGTTATTGTTACAAGGCCAGATCAGTGGATCATCCAGACTGTTGCCCTTGCAACTACTGAAAAGGCTGCTGCCCCTCTTCAGGAACCACACGTTTGTCTGGCCTCTCAACAGATACCCCTCCGTTGTGGTTGCACCTACGGTACGGCTATCTGTATCGCTGAGGCACGCAAGCCTCCCCACCAACGGCAAGGTCCATGGTTCATGGGGGGGGGGATTGGAACAATATCTTTGATATTTTGAAGGTAGTGGGGGTAAAACACAGGGAACGAAAGGCTATTTACAATTTGTACAGAAACCACACGGCAGTTACAAGAGTCGACGGGCATGAAAGGGAATCAGAAAAATGTTCAAATGTGTGTGAAATCTTAATGGGACTTAACCGCTAAGGTCATCAGTCCCTAAGCTTACACACTACTTAATCTAAATTATTCTAAGGGCAAACACACACATCCATGCCCGAGGGAGGACTCGAACTTCCGCCGGGAAAGGAAGAAGTGAGACAGCATTGTAGCCTATCACCAATGTTATTCAATTTGTGCATTGAGAAAGCAGTAAAGGAAACTAAAGGAAAATTTGGAGAGGAAATTGAGGGAGAAAAAAAAAACACTTTGAGGTTGATCGATGACATTGTAATTCTGTCAGAAACAGCAAAGGACTTGGAAGAGCAGTTGAACGAAATGAGCAGTGTCTTGAAAGGAGGATGCAAGATGAACATCAACAAAAGAAAAACGAGGATTATGAAACTTCTTCGATTTAAACCAGGTGGTGCTGAGGGAATTAGATTAGGAAATGAGAAACTTGAAGTTTTGCTATTTGGTCAGCATAATAACCGAGGATGATCGAAGTAGAGAAGATATAAAATGTAGACTGGCGATTGCAAGGAAAGCGTTTCTGAAGAAGAGAAATTTGTTAACGTCAATACACACTGAAGCGCCAAAGAAACTGGTATAGGTATGCGTATTCAAATACAGAGAGACGTAAACAGGCAGAATACGGCACTGCAGTCGGCAACGCCTGTATAAGGCAACAGGTGTCTGGCGCAGTTGTTACATCGGTTACTGCTGCTACAACGGCAGGTTATCAAGATAGTCGGCTGTCGAGCGATGGGACACAATGTCTAATGACTATTGAAGTCGCTGACGTGGAGTACCTGGCAGGAGGCGGCAGCACAATGCACCTAATATGAAAAACGTACACTATGTGATCAAAAGTATCCGGACACCCCCAAAATCATACTTCTTTTTTCATATTAGGTCACCTACTGCCAGGTACTCCATATCAGCGACCTCAGTAGTCATTAGGCATCGTGAGAGAGCAGATTGGGGCGCTCCGCGGAACTCATTGACTTCGAACGTGGTCAGGCGATTGGGTGTCACTTGCGTCATACGTCTGTACGCGAGATTTCCACACTCCTAAACACCCCTAGCTCCACTGTTTCCGATGTGACGGAAGTGGAAACGTGAAGGGACACGTACAGCACAAAAGCGTACAGGCCGACCTCGTCTATTGACTGACAGAGACCGCCGACAGTTGAAGAGGGTCGTAATGTGTAACAAGCAGACATCTACCCAGACCGTCACACAGGAATTCCAAACTGCATCAGGATCCACTGCAAGGACTATGACAGGCGGGCGGTGAGAAAACTTGAATTTCATGGTCGAGCGGCTGCTCATAAGCCACACATCACGCCGATAAATGCCAAACGCCGCATCGCTTGGTGTAAGGAGCGTAAAAATTGGACGTTTGAACAGTGGGAAAACGTTGTGTGGAGTGACGAATCACGGTACACAATGTGGCGATCCGATGGCAGGGTGTGGGTATGGAGAATGCCCGGTGAACGTCATCTGCCAGCGTGTGTTGTGCCAACAGTAAAATTCGGAGGCAGTGGTGTTGTGGTCGTGTATTTCATGGATGGGACTTGCACCCCGTGTTCTTTTGCGTGGCACTATCACAGCACAGGCCTACATTGTTGTTTCAAGCACATTCTTGTTTCCCACTGTTGAAGAGCATTTCGGGGGTGGCGATTGCATCTTTCAACACGATCGAGCACCTGTTCATAATGCACGGCGTGTGGCGGAGTGGTTACACGACAATAACATCCCTGTAATGGACTGGCCTGCACAGAGTCCTGACCTCAATCCTATAGAACACCTTTCGGATGTTTTGGAGCGCCGACTTCGTGCCAGGCCTCACCGACCGACATCGATACCTCTCCTCAGTGCAGCACTCCGTGAAGAATGGGCTGCCATTCCCCAAGAAACCTTCCAGCATCTGATAGAATGTATGCCTGCGAGAGTGGAAGCTCTCATCAAGGCTAAGGGTGAGCCAACACCGTATTGAATTCCAGCAATACCGATGGAGGGCGCCACGAACTTGTAAGCCATTTTCAGCCAGGTGTCCGGATACTTTAGATCACATAGTGTATGACACACACGTACTGTCACTAATGCCGTATGTGACACACCAGACGTGTTTCCCGGTGGAGGATTTGGTTGAATTATCACTTATCATCAAATGGGAAGCCGCTTCCTTTCGACTGCTAATAGGGTAAGACTGCAGAATCAATTGCCTTACAACTCGCTGTTGCAAACGGTCGTTACACCACGCCACAAACACAAATTTGAATAAAGCGAACACCGAAAAAAAAATTAATTGGAACGTGGGAAGTTCGAACATGCCTCAACCGCTTGGCACTTCAACACCGTAACCACTTATCTACGACGCCATTTCTCTTCCAGCATCTCTTTATTGCACTTCTCATTCTTGGACCATTCGTTGTTTCTACGTTGTTTTTTTTTTCATTGTTCAGTACACTTTCCTGCTGTTTTCATGCTTGACATCAGTTTTCGACGGGCTGTCCACTGAGCCAGTCTTACCATTAAATCTGAGGGGGGTTCGATAGGAGTTCCCCTCGTCAGCAGTGCTGTACCAATTCTTATGCCAATGTGTTTGTTGCTCGTTGTCCGCAGCTCGTGGCCTCGCGGTAGCGTCCTCGCTTCCCGCGCACGGGGTCCCGGGTTCGATTCCCGGAGGGGTCAGGGATTTTCTCTGCCTCGTGATGACTGGGTGTTGTGTGTTCTTCATCATCATTGACTCGCAAGTCGCCGAAGTGGCGTCAACTAAAAAGGACTTGCAATACGGCGGCCGAACTTCCCCACATGGGGCCTCCCGGCCAACAATGCCATACGATCATTTCACTTCATTTCATGTTGCTCGTTTCTGTCGCCATTGTTATTAAAACGGCATCGATCGCTTATCCCATTTTCTGTAATAAAAAAAAATGGCTTTGAGCACTATGGGACTTAACTTCTGGGGTCATCAGTCCCCTAGAACGTAGAACTACTTAAACCTAACTAACCTAAGGACATCACACACATCCATGCCCCAGGCAGGATTCGAACCTGCGACCCTAGCGGTTGCGCGGTTCCAGACTGCAGCGCCCAGAACCGCTCGGCCACACCGGTCGGCCTTTTCTGTGATAACGCAATACTTCAATCCAATGCAAGTTTTACGAATATAAATTACTTCTTCTATAAAAAGGTTTATTCAAAAACGAGAGATTTCAGCACTGCTGTTACAGCGAATGAAGTTCGGTTCTTTTACGCGGTCATTAGCAAAAAAATTAAAAGAAAAACAACTGTTATAACTGAGACCAAACAAAGACCGGAAAATACCGGTTATTCTGGACTAAAATACCAGAATCTGTTTTAACCGGTCGGTTTTTCCCGTCCCTAGTTCAGATCCCCATCCAGCCATTTAGCTTTCTCATGACTTGGTAGACAATATTAATAGTAAAATCAGTCTTTTTGCAGATGATGCAGTTATTTATAATGAAGTACTATGTGAAAGAAGCTGCACAAATATTCAGTCAGAAGAAATGTAAGATAGTGCACTTAACAAAACGAAAAAGATAGTATCTTATAACTACAGTATAATGAGTGACTGTTGGAATCGGCCAATTCAGACGAATACTTGCGCTTCGTAGGGATATGAAATGGAATGATCACGTAGGTTCGGTCGTGGGTAAAGCAGGTGATAGACTTCGGTTTATTGGTAGAATACTGGGTAAGTGCAATCAGTCTGCAAAGGAGTTTGCTTACAAAACACTCGTGCGACCGGTTCTAGAATATTGCTCAAGTGTGTGGGACCCATACCAGATAGGACTAACAGGGGATATTGAATGTATACAGAGAAGGGCAGCACGAATGGTGACAGGTTTTTTTGATCAGCGGGAGAGTGTCACAGAGATTATGAATTGAACTGGAAGACCCTTGGAGATAGACGTAGATTATGCCTAGGAAGTGTAATAACAAAGTTTCAAGAACCGGCTTTAAATGGTGACTAGGAATGTACTATAATCCATTACGTATCGCTCACACAGGGATCGTGAGGAAAAGATTAGAATTATTACTGCACGCACGGAGGCATTGGAACAATCATTCTTCTCGCGCTCCATACTGAATGGAACAGGAAGAAACCCTAGAATCAGTGTATCGTAAGAATAAACCTGATGTGAACAAACACAAACGCGATCATTGGTCGGAAGCCATAGCACACGTACACTGGTGTTGTTACGCTCTTGGAAGTAAGTCCTACTTATGTATTAGATATACAGGGTGATTCAAAAAGAATACCACAACTTTAGGAATTTAAAACTCTGCAACGACAAAAGGCAGAGCTAAGCTCTATCTGTCGGCGAATTAAGGGAGCTATAAAGTTTCATTTAGTTGTACATTTGTTCGCTTGAGGCGCTGTTGACTAGGCGTCAGCGTCAGTTGATGCTAAGATGGCGACCGCTCAACAGAAACCTTTTTGTGTTATTGAGTACGGCAGAAGTGAATCGACGACAGTTGTTCAGCGTGCATTTCGAACGAAGTATGGTGTTAAACCTCCTGATAGGTGGTTTATTAAACGTTGGTATAAACAGTTTACAGAGAATGGGTGTTTGTGCAAAGGGAAAAGTTCTGGACGGCCGAGAACGAGTGATGAAAATGTAGCACTACAGTATCTGGAGATGTTAGAGAATTGGCTGTTCCCTCAGCTCGAACAAGAAGCACAACAATTCATATTTCAGCAGGATGGAGCGCCACCACATTGGCACTTATCTGTCCGTAACTACCTGAACGTCAACTACCCGAGGCGATGGATCGGCCGCCAGGCAGCCCGTGACAGAGCACTTCATCACTGGCCTCCAAGAAGCCCTGATCTTACCCCCTGCGATTTTTTCTTATGGGGGTATGTTAAGGATATGGTGTTTCGGCCACCTCTCCCAGTCACCATTGATGATTTGAAACGAGAAATAACAGCAGCTATCCAAACTGTTACGCCTGATATGCTACAGAGAGTGTGGAACGAGTTGGAGTATCGGGTTGATATTGCTCGAGTGTCTGGAGGGGGCCATATTGAACATCTCTGAACTTGTTTTTGAGTGAAAAAAACCTTTTTAAATACTCTTTGTAATGATGTATAACAGAAGGTTATATTATGTTTATTTCATTAAATACACATTTTTAAAGTTGTGGTATTCTTTTTGAATCACCCTGTATTATTACTGTTACTTTAAATAAAACTTGAACATGTTCAAATATATTAACAGCCATCAACCTTTTCCTTAATAACGCTTTAAAGTCCCATAGTGCTTAGAGCCATTTGAACCAATTAGTAACGCTTTAGCTACCTAGTTTTTCTTTCAGAAATCCTTTTTTTTTTTTAGTCACAGCCTCTGCACGGTTCAGCTCTGATTGTCGCGCTGAATACGCAGTAGGAAAATAGCTGAGCCTGCGGCCAGTTCCGTAGTGAAACACGGTTAAAAAGTGCTGAAAAATATATTGTTCTTAATGTTTTTCATAAATTTATCGGCTTTGAGGTTTTCCCAGCACTGTATATACTGGAATGAGATTTTCACTCTGCAGCGGAGTGTGTGCTGATATGAAACTTAAGGGCAGATTAAAACTGTGTGCCGGACCGAAACTCGAACTAGGGACCTTTGCCTCTCGTGGACAAGTGCTCTACCAACTGAGCTGAGTCGTGCTTGGGTAGCTCAGTTGGTAGAGCACTTGCCCGCGAAAGGCAAAGGTCCCGAGTTCGAGTCTCGGTCCGGCACACAGTTTTAATCTGCCAGGAAGTTTTATTGTATATACTGTAGTTGATAAACAGATTCAAATTGAACGTGTAGTGCAGTCGGTAGCGTAAAGCTGTTCCTAATGTTATTCGTAAATTTACGGGGAGAATCGGCTTTGAGGTTTTCCCAGCACTGTATACACTGCAGTTGATAAACAGCTTGACATTGCACGTGTAGTGCAGTCGGTAGCGTAATGAAATTTAAACCAAATGCCGATACTCGTGCGTTGGTTCAAATCTCCCCAGCATAATCTTTTCTCTTTCAATTTGAAATACCTACATCTCGTAATTATAAAACTGATCAATTTTTATGATTAATGCACGTCTTGTTGTTTCTAATTACATAGTGGACGCGAAATTCCTGTTTCCATTTCTAACACAAATTCTTAATCATCGACGTTTTATGAAAGACTGTTGATGAAAGTTGTTTAAGTTAAGAAAAGACGACTAATTTTTAAGGTAATAATGAAAAACCAAATCCTCGTTGTTTGGAGTATGTCCATTGTTTTATACCACAGAGGTAGACAAGTATCGAAGAAATATGAAAAACAATCGTTTTCACAGCATCGTGCATATCATACAAATGCTGCATTTTTTCATTTGCTGCTGTGCCGTTACAATATGAACCCAACAGAACTGATCTGGAGCCAAGCTGCGGAATTTGGCCCGAGAAGTGACAAGACTGTTGAGCTACCACACGTCCCGGAACTAACGCACGCAGCTTTTTCACACGTCACTGCCGAACGCTGTCGGGATATAGAACGGCTCGTCGTAAAAGAAGAGGAGAAAATGCTGTGCCTGGTTGGCTTCGTGGATTCTGTTGTTGATAGGGTCATTATCAACGTAGCAGGTGACACTTCCAGAACTGAAATGTATTTCTCGGATTGGAATAAGGAAGGGGGTAAGAGATTACCAGACCACTGACTGTAAGTAATACCTTCAGTGCCTCCAATATTTAACTATACGGTGAAATCCTTCGGTACTCTCTTACGTTACGTACAGCTTACGCAGAAAAATTACCGTGTGGTTAAGTCGGGAATGTTCATCATTCTCGTTTTTAGTTTCAATAGTAAGTTAGCTAAAAACGACTACGTGTTGCGGTTTTTCGTCTACTCGTCTAAGGAGCGTATTGTGGGAGATTTCATTCTGCTTACAAATTAAATGACATTCGAAGCTGTATTGCTCCTCTGCTCGTCTCTTTTTACGTGTGAACTGCAGCTGTCCACGCCACTGCAGGCTAGCTGTAACAGCTGACCGGCCACTGCTGTCAAAGTTAAATGCGCCGCTAAGGCTGTTGTCCCGTATAATCGCGAAGTCGATGTGCGCGTAACGCACAGCACAAAACGTAACCTTATTACCGTACTTGACAGTACTCGAGACAGCTTGGCTGCAGTCCCACGTGAAACTGAAATCCAATGAGTTTCCAGCAAACGCCGAAGAATACATATTGCAATGTTTATATCAAGCATATTCTTATGATGAACGGATTATAGTAACTGGTACAATGGGGCGTAGGCTCTGTCATGCACCTAACGGATAGTATACACTACTGGCCATTAAAATTGCTACACCAAGAAGAAATGCAGATGATAAATGGGTATTCATTGGACAAATATACTAGAACTGACATGTGATTACATTTTCACGCAATTTGGGTGCATAGATCCTGAGAAGTCAGTACCGAGAACAACCACCTCTGGCCGTAATAACGGCCTTGATACGCCTGGGCATTGAGTCAAACAGAGCTCGGATGGCGTGTACAGCTACAGCTGCACATGCAGCTTCAACACGATACCACAGTTCATCAAGAGTAGTGACTGGCGTATTGTGACGAGCCAGTTGCTCAGCCACCATTGACCAGACGTTTTCAATTGGTGAGAGATCTGGAGAATGTGCTGGCCAGGGCAGCAGTCGAACAGTTTCTGTATCCAGAAAGGCCCGTACAGGACCTGAATCATGCGGTCGTGCATTATCCTGCTGAAATGTAGGGTTTCGCAGGGATCGAATCGAGGGTAGAGCCACGGCTCGTAACACATCTGAAATGTAACGTCCACTGTTCAAAGTGCCGTCAATGCGAACAAGAGGTGACCGAGAAGTGTAACCGATGGCACCCCATACCATCACGCCGGGTGATACACCAGTATGGCGATGACGAATACAAGCTTCCAATGTGCGTTCACCGCGATGTCGCTAAACACCGATGCGACCATCGTGATGCTGTAAACAGAACCTGGACTCATCCGAAAAA
Organism: Schistocerca serialis cubense; assembly: GCF_023864345.2. Lineage (NCBI taxonomy): Eukaryota > Metazoa > Arthropoda > Insecta > Orthoptera > Acrididae > Schistocerca > Schistocerca serialis. Next base: position 119,838,467 of record NC_064648.1, read on the forward strand.
ATGACGTTTCGCCATTCGTGCACCCAGGTTCGTCGTCGAGTACACCATCGCAGCCGCTCCTGTCTGTGATGCAGCGTCAATGGTAACCGCAGCCACGGTCACCGAGCTGATAGTCCGTGCTGCTGCAAACATCGTCGAACTGTTCGTGCAGATGGTTGTTGTCTTGCAAACGTCCCCATCTGTTGATTCAGGGATCGAAACGTGGCTGCACGATCCGTTACAGCCGTGCGGATAAGATGCCTGTCATCTCGACTGCTAGTGATACGAGGCCGTTGGGATCCAGCACTGCGTTCCGTATTACCCTCCTGAACCCACCGATTCCATATTCTGCTAACAGTGATTGGATCTCGACCAACGCGAGCAGCAATTTCGCGATACCATAAACCGCAATCGCGATGTGCTACAATCCGACATTTATCAAATTCGGAACCGTGATGGTACGGATTTCTCCTCCTTACGCGAGGCATTAGGACAACGTTTCACCAGGCAACGCCGGTCAACTGCTGTCTGTGTACGAGAAATCGGTTGGAACTTTCCTCATGTCAGCAAGTTGTAGGTGTCGCCACCGGTGCCAACCCTGTGTGAATGCTGTGAAAAGCTAATCATTTGCATATCACAGCATCTTCTTCCTGTCGGTTAAATTTCGCGTCTGTAGCACGTGATCTTCGTGCTGTAGCAGTTTTAATTGCCAGTAGTGTAGATATAGGTTTCCGTAAATGGCTCCAGACAGATGCTGGGATGCGTCCTTTGCAAGGTACCGGCTGATTTCTTTCCCCATCCCTGAAACACTCCGAGCACGTGGTCCGCCCGTGAAGACCTCGATGTCGACAGGAGGTTATACTCCCCTACTCTCTTCCTCCTCGCTTCGACGTAGTGTCAGCTACGCAGCCAACCGGGGATCAGCACAGCCCGACGTAACGCGACCTCGCAAGAGTCGTTGGCCCAGAGGGGAATACCAGACTGCGGTACTAGGCAGCACGCAGCTGTCGATCTGCTTCGACGGCCGAGCGGGAAATTTCTGTTTAGCGCGCTGGTGTACACACGGGCTGGTTTTGCCCCCACCGGTTAACACCGTTTCTCTCCTCTCAGGTACCGCTCGGGGGGCCAGTTCTTTGCGGACACCTTATAGCGACCCCGTACCAACATCCTATAACAATATTTTTTTGCAAGTGAAGTGGGGAAAAAAAGGGGTCGTGTGACCATGAAGTCAGTCAAGACATCTACATCTACATTTATACTCCGCAAGCCACCCAACGGTGTGTGGCGGAGGGCACTTTACGTGCCACTGTCATTACCTCCCTTTCCTGTTCCAGTCGCGTATGGCTCACGGGAAGAACGACTGTCTGAAAGCCTCCGTGCGCGCTCTAATCTCTCTAATTTTACATTCGTGATCTCCTCGGGAGGTATAAGTAGGGGGAAGCAATATGTTCGATACCTCATCCAGAAACGCACCCTCTCGAAACCTGGAGAGCAAGCTACACCGCGATGCAGAGCGCCTCTCTTGCAGAGTCTGCCACTTGAGTTTGTTAAACATCTCCGTAACGCTATCACGCTTACCAAATAACCCTGTGACGAAACGCGCCGCTCTTCTTTGGATCTCCTCTATCTCCTCCGTCAACCCGATCTGGTACGGATCCCACACTGATGAGCAATACTCAAGTATAGGTCGAACGAGTGTTTTGTAAGCCACCTCCTTTGTTGATGGACTACATTTTCTAAGGACTCTCCCCAATGAATCTCAACCTGGCACCCGCCATACCGACAGTTAATTTTATATGATCATTCCAGTTCTAATCGTTCCGCACGCATACTCCCAGATAATTTACAGAAGTAACTGCTACCAGTGTTTGTTCCGCTATCATATAATCATACAATAAAGGATCCTTCTTTCTATGTATTCACAATACATTACATTTGTCTATGTTAAGGGTCAGTTGCCACTCCCTGCACCAAGTGCCTATCCGCTGCAGATCCTCCTGTTTTTCTAATGCTGCAACTTCTCTGTATACTACAGTATCATCAGCGAAAAGCCGCATGCAACTTCCGACACTGTCTACTAGGTCATGTATTCGTATTGTGAAAATCAATGGTCCCATAACACTCCCCTGTGGGGAGTGAACAACTACGAAAATTAATACTTTTAAAAAACTAAGACAATAATAATCTATTTAAAAAGTAAACGATGTCCACACTACATCGTACTCCCCAAACCTGTGTGGCGTGTGGTGTAATTGCGTGCTTTGTGTTATACTAGTTCCGCAAGATTACAATAAAACTACTTACTTATTATAAATGTTACATGAGGTTTTGTTTAATCACTCCTTTACCTGGCTAATGGAAACGGAAATGAGTGTTTGGCGTCATTGGCCGGGAGACCGGTTGCGGGGCAGGTCCGGCCGCCTTGGTGCAGGTCTTATTACATTCGACAACACATTGGGCGACCTGCCCGCCGGATGGGGATGAAATGATGATGAAGACAACACAACACCCAGTCCCTGGGCGGAGAAAATCCCCGACACAGCCGGGAATCGAACCCGGTCCCGTAGGACGGCTATCCGGCACGCTGACCACCTTTTTTTTTTTTTTTTTTAAATCTCATTTTGTTCGCTGCGTCTGCTCGGTGCGGACGTCGTAAGACACCCATGTCAGTTCGTTGTTGATCCATTAACTCAGTTATTTTATTACAGAGGGCAGCTAACCCTCTGACTTGAACACGCTGAACTACCGAGCCGGCACCACTCAGCTACCGGGGCGGACTCCTGGCTAACGGTCCTCATTTTGTTAAAGAAATCTCCACCTGGGAACGTGTAGCAATGTTGTCTGTCAAGCAGTGCAAATATCACTAGGTTCACTCACTAAAAAATCATTTATAACCAGCAAACAAGCTAAATATAAGGAATCTGAACTGAACAAAATGATTTTAAGGGGCTCCGGAACGCCCTATACTTGCAATGTTAAAATAACGCTTATAAATTACATCTTTCCTCACAAAGTATTTGTGGTAGGAAGTTGAACTTTTTACAGATTATTTATTGGAATATGGGCTACAACTGAACACGGGGATTTTACAAAATTTTAGTTCAGTTATTAAAGATGATTTTTTTTTCAATTGTAATGAAAATTCACAACATTTTTTTGCAATTTTTTATTTATATATTCAAAAATATACATTTTTTTTGCAAAAAAGGCTGTGTTAAATTATGCAGAAGGTACTGTGTAACATTTACTGAAAGTTTGAAACAAATATGTTTGGAAGAGCCTTAGAAAACATGGAATTAGTATGAGAAAATAAAAGTTTTGGGAATCGAGCGACAAAGATTGGATTAACTTTTTAGTGCATTCCAGGTCCATAGGATGGATTATCTTCATCCTCTGCAAACTCCTCCTCCAGCTTCCTCTTGTTCCTCCTCCTGTTTACTCTTGTTTGTATTTCTAGACCCTTTACAGCCCTGTCTGCAGCCCGAAGGCGTTCCTTGTGTAAAGCAAGCATCGCTCGTTGTTGTGTTCATAGATTTTGCTACCACTTTCTTCAGTTGCAGTTACTGCAACACTGTTCCAAAAGGTTGTCATGTATGAACACTTATCACATTTCAGTTGTATTTCACTAGCAAGTCCTACATGCTTTATTATGGAGAGTTCCAGACCAACTTCACTACAATGAATACATCTTACACAGTTTGAAAAAATTCCTTTGAGAACCGACATATCAAATATTTCATTCACATCCGATTCGCCCATAAAACATTCATAGTTGGCACTCATTGAACCAAGCTTCTTCTGTGAAGTATTTTCTTTCCCACTTTGACTGGTATGGGCAGGTGTACTTGAGAGGTTAGGTTCACTCACTTGGTTATCGTCTTTATTGTTTACAGTAATAACACATACCTTTGGCTTTCCAACATTTCTCCTTTTCTTAAAAGCCTTCAGCGGATTTCTAATAACTTTACTTTTACTCATTATTATACTTCAACAAAACAGAGACTCAAGAAACAGAATTAATTACGAATATTTTCGAGATAACGACAGAAACAATCGACAATCACACCAGCGATATATATATTGAACCATCACAAGTTAGCCACAACACATACTTTATCTCACATCACTAAAATGTACCCGATGAACACGGACGTTAATAATAACACCATTTGACAGCAGTTTAACAGCGCCACAGTGGGTCACGCCCATGTAGAACACATTTCAAAAAAAATTTAAAAATAGTTGTAGTCTTCGGAATTGAATAAATTATATATCTATTAGAAGGTAATAGTCTGCAGATCCAAAAAACGCAAAAAAGTAAAAATTGAACTTTTCATGATTTTGAGCCTTTCCGGAGCTCCTTAGTAATTTCAGTGCTGTTGTTTAAAAGACTCTTTGCTAGTTGCACGTCTTTTATCGAATCTAACGCAACTGTTACTCGAGGTGGCAACACTCTTCTTTAAGAAAAACGAACAGTTTTGTCACACAATACCACACGTACACAACACTAATGTATTTTCCTGTCAAAATATTTCATAAAAGTTGTTACGAACTAACCAGGCCTCACACATCAGCAGATAAGAATTTATAGGTATGTAAGATGTTGTTTGCATTCGTAGTTCAATATATTCACAGTCTAACTGGAATTTATTACCTCAGAGTGGATCGTCAGCCACCAATACACTTCATCGCAATTATGACCGAGAACATTTATGTCTGTATAGAAAATCAGTTTAAAACTGCCCCTGGAATATTTCACTAAGATAGCGGCTACCATAAGACAATCACTTATCGATTCTGGTTCAGGGTGTTTTACTCCTAATAAATAATATATATATATAAAATCTCTTTGCACCTTCGATATATGCATTAACAGTTGAAAATATTTCTCAATGTTAATGGCTTAATATTCACCATTTACTAATAAACTGCGCTGTCGATCGATAGCGCCAATGGCTGCGCTCTTGTGTAGCTGAGCAGAAAACATAACATTCATATAGGACTAGAATTACAATGAAATAAAACTCCAAACCAAGAAGATTCATTTCAATAACACATAAACTCTATTTTTAAAAAAAATTGGTTAGCAACATAATACAGTTTTCTACAGTGTTACGAGACATCAATCGCATCCTATCAGTACAACAGTTCGAACAAGAAGAAGGATTTTTCTCCAAAAACTATAGATAACAAAAGTTTGAGATTTTCATTATCTTTTTACATGGGATTGTCTGATATATAATTTGTTAAAATATTAAATTATGTCGTTGATAATAATTATTTATTATTTTATTAAAGATGAAGTCCCTTTTATTGATATTATGAGAATAGGATCAAATTTCAGTCACATTCCAAGTACAATGCTGTCGTGAATATTATTTTGAACGAAATACTGGCGTGGATATTACACCACCTAGGAGTATGGGACCTGATCATCGTCATCAATGGTGTCTGACGGAGGGTACCTTTTGTACCACTAACTGAGCTCTATAACCCTGTTCCACTTGCGAATAGCGCGTGGGAAAAATTATTGTCGGTAAACCTCTGTACTGGCTCTAATTTCTCGAATTTTCTCCTCATGGTAATTACGCGAGATGTGTGTGTGGGGGGCGGCGGGGGGGGGGGGAAGTACTATGTCGCCCCACTCTTCCCCGAAACTTTGTCGAAGTCTCAGTAGTAAATCTCTCCGTGACGCACAACGCCTCTGGAGTGCCAATGGAGTTTGTTGAGCATCTGCGATACGCTCTCGTGCCAGTACCTCGTCTCCTACCTTCCAAACTTTACAGAAGCTCTCCTGCGAACCTTGCAGAACCAGCACTCCTGAAAGAAAGGATACTGCGGAGACATGCCTTAACCACAGCCTGGGGGATGTTTCCAGAATGAGATATTCACTCTGCAGCGGAGTGTGTGCTGGATACATCGCCAAGGCAGTGGCTAAGGCCGGTATTACACTATCAAATTTCTTTGTCCAATATCTTTGTCCAAAATCTTTGTCAAAGATATTTGATAGTGTAATAGGGACTTTGTCAAATGTCGTCCAATATTTGATCAAATCTAGGGCCTCGCTGTATATTTGATCAAAGAAACCGCTTGTCTTCTGTTCACTGCAATGTGCCATGTTACCACATGGAGCGCTAGCATCGCTGCAGCGTTCTGTCGTCTGTAGTGTTTTTATAACCATTGCCGGTAAATACAATTGGTGTGTGCCGACAGCTACAAAATTAATAGAGATGTCTGAAGCTGATGAGGCGCTTTACAACTTGAGGCACCCAGAATACAAAAATAGATTAAGAAGATTGGAGACCTAACCTGACCTAACCTAACCCAACCTAACATAACCCTCTCCTGTAGCAAGGAATCGGCGTGTTACGGTGAGCCTGTATTCTGAAGATGTAGCAGTTCTTAAGTGAATATTGTGCTTTGTGATATGAGGATACACTTCACAGAGCACATACAGAAATGTATGCTCATCCATTCTTAAGTAACTGATGTACGACTTGACGTCTTCCACTGTAAGCTCACGTAACAAGTTTTGTTGAATGCTTTTATCGTGTCGTCGTAAAACCCACGGCTTCACCCAGATTAGATTAGTTTTTCGTTCCATAGATCCGTGCTGAGGAGATCCTCGTGGATGTGGAACATGTCGATTTTTTTAAGCTGAAATAACAATACTAATAGTATGAATAAATACAATACATCATTTGTTTCTATTAAAAATTTCGCCAATGGAGTAGAAGGAGTTGGCCAGTAGTAAGTCTTTCAGGCTCCTTTTAAACTGATCTTTATTTCTAACCAAATTTTTTATGTTTGCTGGCAAATTATTGAAGATGAGTGTTCCTGAGTAGTGGACCCCTTTTTGAACTAAAGTGCTTTTAAGTCCTTGTGCAGATCATTTTTGTTCCCGGTATTGTATGTATGAACTGAGTTGTTTGTTGGAAAAAGAGATATATTATTTACGACAAATTTCATTAAGAAGTAAATATACTGAGAGGCAGTAGTTAGTATACCCAGTTCTTTGAAGAGGTTTCTACAGGATGTCCGTGAATTTACTCCACAAATAATACGTATTACACGCTTTTGGACCTTGAAAAGTTTTGTTTGACTTCAAGATTTACCCCCAAAATATTATCCCATATGACATTATGGAATGAAAGTATGCAAGCTTTTTCATTTTTATGTTGCCTATGTCTGCTAACACTCGAATTGCAAATACAGATTTGTTAAGGCGTTTCTGCAGTTCTGTGGTGTGCTCCTCCCAGCTGAATTTATTATCAAGTTGTAATCCCAGGACTTTTAAGACTGTCAACCTCGTATGTATGGTTCCATTTTTCCCCCCACTTCTTTTCCGCATCTGCACACAATGCAATTGGAGTACGTAGAACTGCTGCGGTTAAATAACAAGTTGTTGTCAGCCATCTTGAACTTTGACGAAAAATTTGATGACAGTGTAATACCCCTTGTAGCGCTACGTCAAAGATCTTTGTCAAATATATTGGACGGAATATTGGATCACATCTTTGATCAAATCTTTGACAAAGAAATTTGATAGTGTAATATCGGCCTAAGCCATGTCTCCGCAATATACTTTCTTCCAATAGTGCTAGTTCTGCAAGGTTCGCAGGAGAACTTCTGTAAAGTTTGGAAGGTAGGAGACGAGGTACTGGCAGAAGTAAAGCTGTGGGTACCGGGCGTGAGTCGTGCTTCGGTAGCTCAGTTGGTAGAGCACTTGCCCGCGAAAGGCAAAGGTCCCGAGTTCGAGTCTCGGTCGGGCACACAGTTTTAATCTGCCAGGAAGTTTCATATCAGCGCACACTCCGCTGCAGAGTGAAAATCTCATTCTGGATTCCACATAATGTTTTTCCACTGTTCAATCGTCCAATGTTTGCGCTCCTTATACCAAGCGAGGCATCGTTTGCCATTTATCGACGTGACGGGTGGCTTACAAGCAGTCGCTCAGCCATTAAATCCAAGTTTTCTCAACTCCCGCCTACCTGTCAAAATACTTGCAGTGGATATCGATCCAGTTTGGAATTTCTGGGTGATGGTCTGGATTGATGTCTGACTATCACACAATATGACCCTCTTCAACTGTCAGCAGTCTTATTCAGCTAACAGACGAGGTCAACCTGTACACTTTTGAGCTTCATTATCACATCGAAAAGAGTGGACCTAGGGATGTTTAGGAGTGTGGAAATCTCGCGTACAGACGTATGACACAAGTGACACCCAATCTCCTGACCACGTTCGAAGTCCGTGCCTTCCACAGAGCACCACATTCTGTTGTGTCACTATGTCTAGCAACTACAGAGGTTGCTGATATGGAGTACCTGGCAGTAAGTCTGAATCAGAGGCTGAGACGGTTCTGCAACCGTGTGGGCTGCAGATTCCTCGACTTGCGCCATAGGGTGGTGGGGTTTCGGATTCCGCTGGATAGGTCAGGAGTCCACTACACGCAGCTACCGGCTACACGGGTAGCAGGGGTTGTGTGGCGTGGACTGGGCGGTTTTTTAGGTTAGATGGCCTCGGGCAAGTACAGAAAGGGCAGCAGCCTCAAAGGGTGCGGGGCAAAGTCAGGATATGCGGGGGCCAAGCAACAATCGGAATTGTAATTGTAAACTGTCGAAGCTGCATTGGTAAAGTACCGGAACTTCAAGCGCTGATAGAAAGCACCGATGCTGAAATTGTTATAGGTACGGAAAGCTGGCTGAAGCCAGAGATAAATTCTGCCGAAATTTTTACAAAGGCACAGACGGTGTTTACAAAGCATAGATTGCATGCAACCGGTGGTGGAGCGTTCGTCGCTGTTAGTAGTAGTTTATCCTGTAGTGAAGTAGAAGTGGATAGTTCCTGTGCTAGGTTAATAATTGGCTCCTTTTACCGACCTCCCGACTCAGCAGCATTAGTCGCAGAACAACTGAGAGAAAATTTGGAATACATTTCACATAAATTTTCTCAGCATATTATAGTCTTAGGTGGAGATTTCAATTTACCAGACATAGACTGGGACACTCAGATGTTTAGGACGGGTGGTAGGGACAGAGCATCGAGTGACATTATACTGAGTGCACTATCCGAAAATTACCTCGAGCAATTAAACAGAGAACCGACTCGTGGAGATAACATATTGGACCTACTGATAACAAACAGACCCGAACTTTTCAACTCTGTAAGTGCAGAACAGGGAAGCAGTGATCATAAGGCCGTTGCAGCATCCCTGAATATGGAAATTAATAGGAATATAAAAAAAGGGAGGAAGGTTTATCTGTTTAGCAAGAGTAACAGAAGGCAGATTTCAGACTACCTAACAGATCAAAACGAAAATTTCTGTTCCGACACTGGCAATGTTGAGTGTTTATGAAAAAAGATCAAGGCAATCGTAAAATGCCTTTTAGACAGGTATGTGCCGAGTAAAACTGTGAGGGACGGGAAAAACCCACCGTGGTTCAACCCAAACTTAGGAAACTACTGCGAAAGCAAAGAGAGCTTCACTCCAAGTTTAAACGCAGCCAAAACCTCTCAGACAAACAGAAGCTAAACGATGTCAAAGTTACCGTAAGGAGGGCTATGCGTGAAGCGTTCAGTGAATTCGAAAGTAAAATTCTATGTACCGGCTTGACAGAAAATCCTGGGAAGTTCTGGTCTTACGTTAAATCAGTAAGTGGCTCGAAACAGCATATCCAGACACTCCGGGATGATGATGGCATTGAAACAGAGGATGACACGCGTAAAGTTGAAATACTAAACACCTTTTTCCAAAGCTGTTTCACAGAGGAAGACTGCACTGCAGTTCCTTCTCTAAATCCACGCACAAACGAAAAAATGGCTGACATCGAAATAAGTGTCCAAGGAATAGAAAAGCAACTGGAATCACTCAACAGAGGAAAGTCCACTGGACCTGACGGGATATGAATTCGATTCTACACAGAGTACGCGAAAGAACTTGCCCCCCTTCTAACAGCCGTGTACCGCAAGTCTCTAGAGGAACGGAGGGTTCCAAATGATTGGAAAAGAGCACAGGTAGTCCCAGTCTTCAAGAAGGATCATCGAGCAGATGCGCAAAACTATAGACCTACATCTCTGACGTCGATCTGTTGTAGAATTTTAGAACATGTTTTTTGCTCGAGTATCATGTCGTTTTTGGAAACCCAGAATCTACTATGTAGGAATCAACATGGATTCCGGAAACAGCGATCGTGTCAGACCCAACTCGCTTTATTTGTTCATGAGAACCAGAAAATATTAGATACAGGCTCCCAGGTAGATGCTATTTTCCTTGACTTCCGGAAGGCGTTCGATACAGTTCTGCACTGTCGCCTGATAAACAAAGAGCCCACGGAATATCAGACCAGCTGTGTGGCTGGATTGACGAGTTTTTAGCAAACAGAACACAGCATGTTGTTCTCAATGGAGAGACGTCTACACACGTTAAAGTAACCTCTGGCGTGCCACAGGGGAGTGTTATGGGACCATTGCTTTTCACAATATATATAAATGACCTAGTAGATAGTGTCGGAAGTTCCACGCGGCTTTTCGCGGATGATGCTGTAGTATACAGAGAAGTTGCTGCATTAGAAAATTGTAGCGAAATGCAGGAAGATCTGCAGCGGATAGGCACTTGGTGCAGGGAGGGGCAACTGACCCCTAACATAGACAAATGTAATGTATTGCGAATACATAAAAAGAAGGATCCTTTATTGTATGATTATATGATAGCGGAACAAACACTGGTAGCAGTTACTTCTGTAAAATATCTTGGAGTATGCGTGCGGAACGATTTGAAGTAGAATGATCATATAAAATTAATTGTTGGTAAGGCGGGTACCAGGTTGAGATTCATTCGGAGAGTCCTTAGAAAATGTAGTCCATCAACAAAGGAGGTGGCTTACAAAACACTCGTTCGACCTATACTTGAGTATTGCTCATCAGTGTGGGATCCGTACCAGATCGGGTTGACGGAGGAGATAGAGAAGATCCAAAGAAGAGCGGCGCGTTTCATCACTGGGTTATTTGGTAACCGTGATAGCGTTACGGAGATGTTTAATAAACTCAATTGGCAGACTCTGCAAGAGAGGCGCTGTGCATCGCAGTGTAGCTTGCTGTCCAGGTTTCGAGAGGGTGCGTTTCTGGATGAGGTATCGAATATATTGCTTCCCCCTACTTATACCTCCCGAGGAGATCACGAATGTAAAATTAGAGAGATTCGAGCGCGCACGGAGGCTTTCCGGCAGTCGTTCTTCCCGCGAACCGTACGCGACTGGAACAGGAAAGGGAGGTAATGACAGTGGCACGTAAAGTGCCCTCCGCCACACACCGTTAGGTGGCTTGCAGTGTATAAACGAAGATGTAGATGTAGACTAAACGATCCCGTGGCGAAGCGCGCCGCTCTTCCTTGGATCTTCTCTATCTCCTGTATCAGTCCTACCCGGTAACGGTGCTAGATAGATCAACAATACTCAAGAAGGGGTCGAACAAGGACCTCATAAGCCACTTCCTTCGTGGATGAGTTACATTTCCTTAAAATTCTTCCTTTGACTCTGCGTCTGCTTTTCCCACTATTTGCTGTATATGGTCATTCCACTTAAGGTCGCTCTGGAAAGTTACTCCTAGATACTTAACGGCAGATAGTTTTTCCAGCGGTTTGTCATCAATAAAGTAGGTATACAGTAGTGGATTGCTTTTACTATGTATGCGCAGTATGTTACGTTTATTTACGTTCAGGGTCAACTGCAGGAGCCTGCACCATTCATCAGTTCTTTGCAGTGCATTCTTCAAATCGTTACTACCTTCTGGCGTTGTGACTTTGTTACAGACAACCACATCGGCTGCGAACAGAGAGCATCCGACGCTTTCCACTATAAGATTCGTATTCGCTGTATTCCTTGGGGTACACCGGAAATTACCTTTACATCTATCCATTTTTTTCCGTTAAGAGCAACCTCTTGCGTATTGTCTGCAAGGAAGTCCTGAATCCAGCCGCAAATGTGCTCCGATACACAATAAGCTTGTAGATTTTAACTAAGCGGCAGTGCAGGGCGGTGTCAAATGCCTTCCTGAAGTCAAGGAAAACGGCATTAACCTGAGCACCGTTGTCTACGGCACTGTGGATCTCATGAAGGAACTGAGCGATTTACACTATGTGATCAAAAGTATCCGGACACCCCCAAAATCATTCGTTTTTTTTATAGAGTTGCACTGTGCTGTCACCTACTGCCAGGCACTCCATATCAGCGACCTCAGTAGTCATTAGACATTGTGAGAGAGCAGAATGGGGCGCTCCGCGGAACTAACCGACTTCGAACGTGGTCAGGCGATTGGGTGTCCCTTGTGTCATACGTCTGTACGCTAGACCTATGGATATTTAGGAGTGTAGAATCTCTCCTAAACATCCATAGGTCCATTGTTAACGATGTGATAGTGAGGTGGAAACGTGAAGGGACACGTACAGCACAAAAGCGTACTGGCCGACCTCGTCTGTTGACTGACAGAGACCAACGACAGTTGAAGAGGCTCGTTATGTGTAATAGGCAGACATCTATCCATACCATCACACAGGTCTTCCAAACCGCATCAGGATCCACTGCAAGTAGTATGACAGTTAGGTGGGAGGCGAGAGAAATTGGATTTCATCGTGGAGCGGCTGCTTATGAGCCACACATCACGTCGGTAAATGCCGAACGACGCCCCGCTCCGTGTAAGGAGCGTAAACATTGGACGATTGAACAGAGGAGAAACGTTGTGTGGAGTGAAGAATCACGGTACACGATGTGCCGATGCGATGGCAGGGTGTGGGTAAGGCGAATGCCCGGTGAACGTCATCTGCCAGCGTGTGTAGTGCCAACACTAAAATTCGGAGGGTGGTGTTACGGTGTGGTCGTGTTTTCCGTGGAGGGAGCTTGCACCCCTTGTTGTTTTGCGCGGCACTATCACAGCACAGGCCTATATTGATGTTTCAAGCACCTTCTTGCTTCCCGCTGTTGAAGAGCAATTGGGGGGTGGCGATTACATCTTTCAACATGATCGAGCACCTGTTCGTAATGCACGGCCCGTGGTGGAGTGGTTACACGACAATAACATCCGTGTTATGGACTGGCCTGCACAGATTCCTGACCTGAGCCCTATAGAACACCTTTGGGATGTTTCGGAACGCAGACTTGGTGCCAGGCCTCACCGACCGACATCGATACCTCTCCTCTGTGCAGCACTCCGTGAAGAATGGGCTGCCATTCCCCAAGAAACCTTCCAGCTGCTGACGGAACGTATGCCTACGAGACTGGAAGCTGTCATCAAGGCTAAGGGTAGGCCAACACCATACTGAAGTCCAGTATTACCGATGGAGCGCGTCACGAACATGTAATTTTCAGCCAGATGTCCGGATACTTTTGATCACATGAGTGTACTCATTATTACTGGAGATGTACGCGTCAATAGTTTACCATGCCTAACTCGTATTACGATGAGGTATGGTAAACTAACGCTACATTATTAGTAAAAATATCGTTATGAGTCTTGTAACGATATCATTACTGAGAAATTACCAGGAATTACTATTATTAATGCTTGACAATCAACTGATGACTCTCACTCTTGACCAGTCTTGCAGGATTCAACCAGGACATTTTTCTTATTTATTCTTCAGTCTTAATATTTCTGCTTCTGAATGTAAACTAGTTTCCTTTCCGGCGAATATCCCGTATTCATAACGCTACGTATCGAAGGTTCTCTGTACAAGAAAACAGTAGAATATTTGCGAGTTTTCTCTAACAAATGCCAGGCAGAAAAACATATCGAGATCAGTAGAATGGCCGCGACTTTTCTCGTAGGTACGTGTTAGCTATCTGTGCCAGAGGGAAACGTATAAAAGACGACGACGCGGACGCGCGCGCTACACAGGAAAGCACAACTACTCGATAACTCGATTCAGTCGAGTCGGCTGACGGAAGAAGCGAACGAGTGGCGTGCGGGCTGACTTGGCAGGAGGATGCTAAGTTCACCGGACTTGGATACGATGTGACGTCATTATGACGTATACACGCTACATCGAAAACGATAGAAACCGTATATCGACTATTCGACTTTTGTGAACTTTCGAGAGGTTGTGACACGGTAGCGCTGTGCTCTGCACCATTCGTTTAAATGTGTTTTGCGTTCCTTGCGTTTAATCGTGTATTGTACTGTGTTTGTGCCCTGTGCGTTGTTTTTCGTTTGCTCGTCTCTAATTATGTGTTCAGCATTCGAGAGACTAATGAGAGAAAAGCTGAAAGAGTTCAGCATCGATGACGACGGGCAATTGCGTGGTTATTGTGAATCTCAAGCAGAAATTGATGTACTTCTGACCCAGCTGAAGTGCGTCGGTTATTCGTACTCGGTGAGAAGAAGCACTCAGCAGCCAAAATCTTTAGATGCGTCAAGACACTAACCTTTGGTTAAGATTACATTGAGAAATCCACTTCCCCTCGTATTTCATCTCCGGTTGACGATTTTTCTTCAACAATGCCTCATATTTTTCTTTTTAATTTCGAAATTCAATCATTCTATACACCAGTCATTACTGGACACTAAGGTACCTGTCTCTGCGGTCCGAGTGTAAAATTACTTGGAATTATGGTTGATAAAAGACTATCTTGGGATGGACATATAAATTACTTAGCTAACAAACTTGCACGAGTTCTCTTTCAGCTATATAAATTAAGAAAAAAAAGTCAGCAAGAGTATGCTACTACAATCTAATATGTACTGACAAGACCAATTGTATGAAACCATACTAAAATATTGATAATAAATAAATATCATTTTCGGCATAAGCGTTCAATACAACAATCACACAATCTAATCTGGTCGGGACATAAGAAGACTTCACTTTTTTACGAAACGTGTTGTCCGTGGTGTTTTCAAGGCCACGGTCAGGAATATTTCTATTAATATCCAGCTCTTTTACTTTTATTTTGGCGACATACATATACGCTGCCACACTGAGCTGCTATCAGAATCGCACGTGTCAAAACAAACCACTAGCTGACGACAGTTTAGAATCTCGAACGTTCGTAAAAGTCGATAGATGTGTTAATCGACTAAAGCGTATATACGTCATAATGACGTCACATTATATCCAGGTTGGGTGAACTTAGCATCCTCCGACTTGGCAGGGGCGGTGCAGGTGCCAATTAGAGATGGGTCGAACTCGTTCATTCCCGTGAGCTACTTCATTCATTTCACTCTTTGCCGTGAAGCGTTCAAATGAAGTAGTTCATTCATGAAGTACGGAAGCCTGGCGAAGTTGCCCAGTTCGCCGCTCAACCGCGGCTGCGCTCGTACAATAAAGCTTCGTAATACTTCATAATTTTATCAACAGATGGCAGAACTATGCAGTAACGTGCACGCAACGGTTTACGCTCTTACAGCGTCTGAGTTAACTTAGATAGAGCATGGTCGAAGGGGACAAAGGAAAGATAAACAGAGAAGCCTGTCACATAAAAAGAAGGTATTACATTTAATCTTGCTCGACATTTTCTCATGAAGCGCCCAAAACAGTCTTTATCTGCCAAATGAAACATTATTTGTTGTATTCATGTACTGAAAAATAGGACTACCAACGAAATGCAGTCCAATTTTATGTTCCTTTTAAAATTTAATCCAAAATAGAATGACTATGTTTACCACTGTCACAAAGTCTATATACCTACGTTAAGTAATTATTCAGAAGTTTTCCTGTCGATTTTATTTTTGCTGAGAATAATAACCTTCCAGATTCAAAATGTAAACTGTCACCTGTAGTCATTGGTACGATTTCAGGTAAAATTCCTCTTTCAGTGTTATTAACAAAGCTCTTATTTTCATGTTGGCTGTGCCTGCTCACACAGCCAGCCTCTTCGTTTGTATCTTTAATATTCATTTGTCTGCAAGCGCTGCCAACGGTAGGCTACCGGTAGATGCGAAGTTAAACTGCACTAATAGTCACGGGTAATGTTGTCACCACTGCAGGAAGCAGCTGACGCAGGCCCCCACAACCGCACGAGTGGCCGACTGTGAAGAGCGGACAAATTGAATAGCTGGGCGGCGGCCATTAGAGTGGTAAACTGACGCGCGGAGTTCAAATGTTTATACATCGCTTTTGGTTATAAAATGCCTTCCCTTGAGTTAGGTCACAAACATAATGCCTCATTTAAATACGTTACTACAGTATACTTTTTAATTTATGAAGAAACAGCAACTAGTCACTGTTTATGAATTAATCTTACGTACTACATGGAATCTGCCGTAGCTAAAAGTTACGTACTGGACCCCTAGCATTTTTCGTAGTTCATTTACGATAGATGTACGCAAAATGCATCAAAATACTCGAAGATTTGCCCACTATATTAATAGATATTTTCTGACTCTACCTTGCTTTAGATTTTACGACGAGAAGTGCGTTATATATGGCATAGTGCTTTGGCAACTCACGACCAAATTATCAAGTTCCAACCTAACCTAGACCATGAAAACACTACAGATCAGCCAACTTTCTTCAAAATGATCAGAACATATAAAATGGTATTCTGTCGGTCGGAAATGTTGCCTCCTGACAGCGTGTAACCATTTTTGTAACAGCTATGGTTTTGAGAAAGGAAACCTGCAAATATATGCACAGACCTTATGCTAATACCGTGTTACAAAAACATTTATTAAGCAAGTGCATTGACATACAAAACAACTTAAAATATTCACTTACCTGTGAAATGTAATATTCGTTCCTTTCTCGAATTTAATGGTACAATTAATCGCTGCACGACTCTTCACCATTGTACTTCTTTTGATTGGAACGTACAGACAGTAGAATTACGAGTAACAAATACTGTACGTACGTCCCAACAAATATACAACGCTGAATCAGGGTCTTCATAAACAACAGTACTACACAACACATCAGACTACAACCACTATAATGGCGTCCAGCGGAAGGTTCAAATTATCCCGCGACTGCAGCGCCATCAGTGAGTCTAGTTATTTTCTACAAGGTCTTTGAGCTGACGCTACATTCCCCTCACCCCTCACCACAACAACCGCTCCTAAACCTATCGTTCCCCACAAACACGGGCGCGATTCGTCGACAGGCAGTAAAGGGAGGACTGAAGGGAGAATGAGTGACGTAGTGCCGATGTAGTGGGAGAGGGAGAGGGGAAGACAGTGAGTGAACTAGAAAAAAGTGTGGAGCGTGCTATCTGTGAAGAGTTTGAAGTACCAGTTCATTGAAATTGAGTGGTTAGTTCACACTTCACTGGAGTGAAGCGTTCATTTGAACGACTCATTCACGAACTCCCCACCACTAGTGCCAATGCCGCCGACCCCGCAAGTTGTGTGGCGGTGGGGAGGGGGGGGGGGGGTGTCATGCGCCCCTCGCGCCCCCATATGTATAGCAATCGGTGAGCATTTGGAGAGCATGTAAAAGATAGTAAACATGAAGTGAGTAATATAAATGAACAAATGGAGGTGCTACATAAAACTCCAAAAAGTCTCTATCTTAGCGTGCTCGAAGAGATTGAAATATGCGCTAATCTAAGAAAAAACCCCGATCTACTACTTAATGAGCAAAGTGATTTTATGCACAGAAGTTATTAGGAGATTTTTGAAGACCTGTGTTAGGCTTAGTCTTGAATGCAACAGCACGCCCCAGTGAGACACAGCTGCAGCGTACTGGCGGCGAGGTGAATTGGGCGCGGCGGAAGAGGACTCGGCGTGGCGTTGTGTACGTTCTGGCGTAGGGAAATCCACTCCACCACCAATCAAAACAAAGAAGAGGAAACGCATATTTTCGAAAGAATATCTACATTTTAATTATATTTTTAAGTTTCTGTATTAAAAAAATTTTACATTAGTGTAAATTATTTCGGTTCATGGCCCACTAAAAAGAAATTGTTTTATTAAAAAGTATATTCGCTATTAGTATGTACGCTGAAAAAATAACATATGCACAATTCTTATAGGTAGAGGGCACTTTTTACTGTTTCCAATCAGGTTTCTCCAAAACTACGATATAAGCTTTTAACAGATTAAAATTTGCCTTAGTTATGACAGTGAACGGATAGTTATATACTGACAAGTTACTCTGTAACTGCAATATATGGTATGTTGGCATTTAATACATTCCAAAATTTCCCTTCTTTTTGTAAACTGCGATATTTCTATCAGTAAATGTTATCTCTCTTGTTACTTTTAACTTTGTCTAACAGATCTGAAGATGGGCAGCTAGCCTGAAACCGGTAACTGAAAATTAAAAAAATAGCGATCAAAGACTGTAATGCCATATTTTTATTTAAAGAACGATCGCGGAAATCCCATTAAGACAATCATGTCTAGTTTTGATAAACCCATATGTATCCGCCAGTGGCTTCACTTTGTTGCACGTGGAAGAATAGAACGGATTAAAAATTGGTTCAAGGGGAGCAATAAGATCAGTGGTGAAAACTTGTTGAGAGAGCTGAGGGGAACGAAAACAAAGATCATCATAACTGTCTGTGTGCTGATGGTCCAACATTTGATGCGTTACTGGAAATGATCTTCCCCATACACTGGTGCCCGCATACAGATGCACGCACTTGCCTCCCCAACGTGTCTCCCTCCCCGGCAAATTTCCGCAAACGCCCATATCCGTATCATAGAGGAAAAGTCGGGCAGTGTAAGAAAGACGTGTTCTCACAGGGTTCTGAACAAACGTTAATTCACGAAGTCACTGTACTGTAGGATACTACGAGGTGCGGTCTTTGAGATCCATATGTTTAGACTGAGATTTCGGGGATAAATCATTCGAAAATTTTCATTTACATTTAACATTGATTTGTACAATTATTTCAGTGTTCTTTAAATAGTCATTGACTTTATGGCGTTGAATAAACCCTACATATTTTAGTTTTCATCACACAAAAACACGTGAGGTAATACTGACCCTACGACTTACCTTAGAAAATAGATTAAGGAAAAGCAAACCTACGTTTCTAGCATTTGTAGACATAGAGAAAGCTTTTGACAATGTTGTCTGGAATACTTTGTACTTTTTTCGTTTGACGCTTATTTCGTGAGATATTTGGCCCGGTCACCGTCAATGGACCACCCTGTATATGAAGATAGTAACTGTTCTCGAACAGTACTAACAAATTAAATTGTAGCCTGTAATATAATACATCTCATACAAAATCAAATGAAATTCTTTCACTGAAACAGCCGAAAAGGTTCACCTATGCCAGATTCAGGGTTAATCGTGGTGTCAGCTACTTCTAAAAAAAAAAAAAAGTTATGTTAGGAAAGGGTGTCGCATTACAAGGTTCTTGTCTGAATTTTCGCGGTTTCGTCACGGGATGTCACTCACTGGATTGACGTCTATCTCTGCATAATCCACGTTTAGTCACTGGTTACAATGTGACTCAAGAACTCGCCACCGTCCTTGTGATAACGCTTCAAAACGGACGTACTGTGCCATTCGGTTTGTTTTGTATCCTTCTGTCACCATTTTCGGCGCCCATCTCGCACACATTTATTTGCAGTGCAGTTTGTCAGTAACAATGTGAGAAACTACTGACTGACCTTGAAAGTTGAGGAAGTTTCTGAGGCAGCTGATCAATAGCGTTTTGGCGAACTGCCTGATCAGCTTTTTGTGTCGAGTCTTCATTCGTGATAGTAGGCCGTCCACATCGTTCTTCTTTGTGACATTTGTTCTTCCTTCATTACCCAGGCTACACCATTTACGCACATTTCCATCTTTCATTATACCTGCACAGTAATCATCAACAAGCTGCCGGTGAGTGTCAGCAGGACGAACTTGTTTGCCTATAAGAACCGAATGACCGGGCGCACTTCACAATCGGCGGAATTACTGATTGACATGGCGACAAACTAAACAGCATAAAGCTCCTATTACACCATGCGCTTAAGCCGTATGGCGTACACCTATGCACCAGCGCTCCAAGTGTGCATATCTGTAACTACATGCTGGTCCAGGTAGACCTATTACACCATCCACGCTGGATATACCTGGAGCACATGCGCAGTAGACGGTAATAACTCGCGAAACACAGCTGGAAGCGTCTTATCTCTTGTAAATTCGTTCGTTCCATCGGGCGAAACAGAAGGGGGACTGTGTAACATATTGGAACGTCATTCGTTCAAATTATTTATGTAAGCTAAAGGTTCATATTTAATAAGAAATTGTTTTTTATCATTATTTATGAAGTAATTGTTATACTGTTATGTAGGGTACTACTGATGTGGTATACAGATACGACGGTTTTACACTCCTGGAAATGGAAAAAAGAACACATTGACACCGGTGTGTCAGACCCACCATACTTGCTCCGGACACTGCGAGAGGGCTGTACAAGCAATGATCACACGCACGGCACAGCGGACACACCAGGAACCGCGGTGTTGGCCGTCGAATGGCGCTAGCTGCGCAGCATTTGTGCACCGCCGCCGTCAGTGTCAGCCAGTTTGCCGTGGCATACGGAGCTCCATCGCAGTCTTTAACACTGGTAGCATGCCGCGACAGCGTGGACGTGAACCGTATGTGCAGTTGACGGACTTTGAGCGAGGGCGTATAGTGGGCATGCGGGAGGCCGGGTGGACGTACCGCCGAATTGCTCAACACGTGGGGCGTGAGGTCTCCACAGTACATCGATGTTGTCGCCAGTGGTCGGCGGAAGGTGCACGTGCCCGTCGACCTGGGACCGGACCGCAGCGACGCACGGATGCACGCCAAGACCGTAGGATCCTACGCAGTGCCGTAGGGGACCGCACCGCCACTTCCCAGCAAATTAGGGACACTGTTGCTCCTGGCGTATCGGCGAGGACCATTCGCAACCGTCTCCATGAAGCTGGGCTACGGTCCCGCACACCGTTAGGCCGTCTTCCGCTCACGCCCCAACATCGTGCAGCCCGCCTCCAGTGGTGTCGCGACAGGCGTGAATGGAGGGACGAATGGAGACGTGTCGTCTTCAGCGATGAGAGTCGCTTCTGCCTTGGTGCCAATGATGGTCGTATGCGTGTTTGGCGCCGTGCAGGTGAGCGCCACAATCAGGACTGCATACGGCCGAGGCACACAGGGCCAACACCCGGCATCATGGTGTGGGGAGCGATCTCCTACACTGGCCGTACACCACTGGTGATCGTCGAGGGGACACTGAATAGCGCACGGTACATCCAAACCGTCATCGAACCCATCGTTCTACCATTCCTAGACCGGCAAGGGAACTTGCTGTTCCAACAGGACAATGCACGTCCGCATGTATCCCGTGCCACCCAACGTGCTCTAGAAGGTGTAAGTCAACTACCCTGTCCAGCAAGATCTCCGGATCTGTCCCCCATTGAGCATGTTTGGGACTGGATGAAGCGTCGTCTCACGCGGTCTGCACGTCCAGCACGAACGCTGGTCCAACTGAGGCGCCAGGTGGAAATGGCATGGCAAGCCGTTCCACAGGACTACATCCAGCATCTCTACGATCGTCTCCATTGGAGAATAGCAGCCTGCATTGCTGCGAAAGGTGGATATACACTGTACTAGTGCCGACATTGTGCATGCTCTGTTGCCTGTGTCTATGTGCCTGTGGTTCTGTCAGTGTGATCATGTGATGTATCTGACCCCAGGAATGTGTCAATAAAGTTTCCCCTTCCTGGGACAATGAATTCACGGTGTTCTTATTTCAGTTTCCAGGAGTGTATATTAGACTTGGCTACAGAAGTACATGTATATCTAAATGTACAAAAATGGTTCAAATGGCTCTGAGCACTATGTGACTTAACTTCTGAGGTCATCAGTCGCCTAGAACTTAGAACTAATTAAATCTAACTAACCTAAGGACAGCACACACATCCACGCCCGAGGCAGGTTTCGAACCTGTGACCGTAGCGGTCGCTCGGCTCCATACTGTAGCGCCTAGAACCGCACGGCCACTCTGGCCGGCCTAAATTTACATTTTACACATGGAGGACCCACTTGTTTTTGGAGCTGTTGCCCTGGCAGTGACAGTAAATCTTCGGATTGGGGCAGAACGACGACGAAAACAAAAAGCCAGACGTTGTTGAGTTCGACGTTGGCTGAAGAGGAGGAACAATGGCACAGGATTACATTGCTTATAAAAGAACTGAGGCTCGAAGATCCGCAAGAATTTTGGAACATCGTGAGGATGGACATGGCCTGTTTTGGGAAGCTGCTGTCTATGACAGAACGTGGAATTAGCAGGTGTGACACAGTTATGAGGGAGACTGTCTCACTTTCTCGAATGTTAACGTTTAAATCAAATATTTATACAGGGTGAAAAGTATTTACACCGACAAACTCTGGGAGGTTGTAGGGGACATCAAAACAAATATTTTTCCTGTAGTGTTGGGAGAAGAGCCAACACTGTGTTTCTAGAGGAGGCCGAAATGCACGCGTTTAATTACACGCTGACTGGCGTGAGGTCTGGAACAGGACAATATCTTGAGAATTGCAAATAAAGTACGTAGATGATGTAATACTTAACTTTAATCCACAATTGTAGAACATCTCTCTTGATGATACATGCTTCACATAATAAATATCAATTGAATACGGCGCCTTGCTAGGTCGTAGCAAATGTAGCTGAAGGCTATGCTAACTATCGTCTCGGCAAATGAGAGCGTATCGGTCAGTGTAGCTTCGCTAGCAAAGTCGGCTGTACAACTGGGGCGAGTGCTAGTAAGTCTCTCTAGACCTGCCGTGTGGTGGCGCTCGGTCTGCAATCACTGACAGTGGCGACACGCGGGTGCGACGTATACTAAAGGACCGCGGCCGATTTAAAGGCTACCACCTAGCAAGTGTGGTGTCTGGCGGTGACACCACATTTCCCTAATGTCATTTTTGCCAATGACGAGTATTTAAACCGGTAGAGGAAGTTTTCTTTAGCGGCACGGTTCCCAGAAACGTGGACTGGCAGAGGTGGTCCTGTACCGTGGCCTGCTCGATCCCCAGATATGTCCCCTCTGGACTTTTTTGTGTGGGGAGAGATGCGCAACCTTGTTTACGCAACTCCTGTTGCGTCAGAGGAGGATCTGGTTGCCCGGATAGTAGCAGCAGCAGGAACAATTCAGGATACTCCTGGGGTTTTTGCCCGTGTCAGACAGAACATGATGCGACGGTGTAACCTTTGTTCACGTGTCAATGGAGGCAGTTTTGAAAATCTACTGTAATTGAAATTGGGTTGTGTTAATGTGTTGTCTCTTTGTCATAAAAAAAATGGAAAAGTATTTGTTGGTTTAAAGGACGAATACTTAAAGCTGCACTTGTGTTATTTTTCTGAGTTTGGACAAGTGAATCTAATGTGCAACGTCCTACTGACAGTTTTGCAGTCCTCGTCTGACGCACGGGGCAAAACTGCGCGGACTTTCTCGCCATCACTGCACGTTTCTCTTTTCTGGCGTGCTGAAATAAAGCAAGAGATGCAATCAAATCAAATATGAACTTTCGTAAGTTAAGGCATTGCTATACAAATCGAAAATCACCATGTAACGTTATATGCATTTTACTCAGAAAGAAACGGTTGCCAACGTACCGTATTACGATAAAGCGAGTACATACATAAACCTTTCCTCGCTGTATGCCTGAATTTAGACGCTTAACGCTTCTTTGGTCATTTCATTTCTCTAACATGATGTACTCAATAGCAAAAAAATGCTTTCACAAACAGCTAGTGTAAAAGAAAGACTACTGCAATAAAAAGTTTTTTTTCTATATGGAGATGGTATCTGATATTTCGGGCATGTCCGAAAGAACAGATACCATCTTCATATAGACAGGGTGTCCCAGCTATCTTGTCCACCCAAAATATCTCTGGAACAATGACAGCTATTGGAAAACGACTTTCACCGGTATCAATGTAGGGCTGGGGCCCATGAATGTACATATTTGGAAACATTCTAAAACGAAAGCATATGTGTTTTTTAACACAGACTTATGTTTTTTTTAAATGGACCTATATTTTTTCTTCAGCAATCCATAGCATGGCTCTTTTAAAATAATGTGGGGCCGTACTTATTGGACGGCCCTTGTACTTTCGCGAATGTTTGAATATTAAGTATGAGGCTAAATAACAGACGACAAATAGTGATAAAAATTCTTCTGGGTATTATGCCCAGTCATTGCTAAAAAGTAACAACAATAACGAACTACAACCGACGTTTCGGCCGTATTGCAACGGCCTTCCTCAGGGCACGCCGTTGCAATTCAGCCGAAACGTCGGTTTTAGTTTATTATGGTTGTTAGTTTTTAGCAGTGACGCGGCATAATACCCAGAAGAATTTTAGTCAATACGACATCGGCCGCGGAAGCCTACGTTCTTATACCAGACGCCAAATAATTTGTTTGTGCGATATAGTTACAAATTAACATTGTTCGGATTTTTTCCTTTCATTGTACTGCAAAAAACCTTGCTTCTTGCCAAATTTCAAGATTCTAGGTCAATGGGAATTACACTTTAGTTTTTGCTTGGTAAGTTTCCGAGTATCAAAATATTTGACATAAATTGTCGTATATTTTTATTGCACTGACTTAGAAGCTTCAATTGATTACACCGTCAAGGGATCGTAGATCTTAGTAAATTGCATAGACGTCTACCTGATTGGTACGTCGACCCATTCCTGAGAAAAGGGGATTTTATAACTGTCGGAAAAACTGTTCCGTTTTCACCTAATGAGGAACGGAACCCTAAAAACACAGTAATACAATGGGAAATGTAGACTGAAGCCCCAAACTAAATGATACAGGCATGCGTATTCAAACACAGAGATATGTAAACAGGCAGAATACGGCACTGAGGTCAACAACGCCTATATACGAGGTGCGGCTAGAAAAAAAACCGGACTGATGCTGGAAAAAACATTTATTTACAATTATTTACAATATCATGTTATCTCCTTCAATGTACTCTCCTCCTCGGTCTCTACACCGCTCCATACGAATTTTCCACTGTTCATAGCAATGCTGCAGATCATTTTCGGTAAGTCCATACATTACTTCCGTCGCGTTTTCTTTTACTGCTTCAACAGTCTCAAATCTAGTTCCTTTCAAAGCTGACTTGACTTTAGGGAAAAGAAAAAAGTCACAGGGGGCCAAATCAGGTGATTAGGGTGGATGATCTAAGATGGGAATGTTGTGTTTTGCCAAAAACGTCTTCACTGACAACGCACTGTGAGCTGGGGCATTGTCTTGGTGAAGGATCCGTTACTTTTTTCTCCACAAATCGTTCCGTTTTCTCCGTACTCGCTCACGTAGGGTAGCCAGGACGCTAATGTAGTACTGCTGATTCACTGTTTGTCCCTCTGGTACCCAATCAATGTGCACAATCCCTTTGATGTCAAAAAAAAAAAAAAAAACAATCATCATTGCCTTGAATTTCGATTTTGACATTCGTGCTTTTTTTTGTCGTGGAGAACCAGGAGTTTTCCAATGCATCGATTGGCGTTTAGTTTCGGGATCGTAAGTAAAAAACCACGATTCATCGCAAGTAATAACATTTTGTAAGAAGGTGGGATCACTTTCAATGTTTTCCAGGATGTCAGAACAAATCATTCTTCGGCGTTCCTTCTGTTCAATTGTGAGACACTTTGGAACCATTTCTGAACACACTTTGTTCATGTTGAAACTTTCATGAAGAATCTGCCTAACACTTCCCTTGTCAACTCCTGTTAACTCAGACACTGCTCTGATTGTTAAACGGCGATCTTGTCGAACAAGTTTACCGATTTTTTCAATGTTTGCATCAGTTTTTGCTGACAATGGTCTGCCAGTGCAAGTGTCATCACTGGTGTCTTCGCGGCCATCTTTAAATCGTTTAAACCACTCAAACACTTGTGTTCGCGATAAACAATCATCGCCGTACACTTGTTGTAACATTACAAACGTTTCACTTGCAGATTTTCCTAGTTTGAAACAAAATTTGATCTTAACACGCTGTTCTTTCTGTACACTCAACATTTTCCGACGCACAGACAAAACGTCAACTACTTACAACAGACGCCACGGGCAGACTGAGTGCAGGAGGCAGATGAAACTCGAGCAGTAAGGCGGAGCGAGAGTCACGTGACAGGCCACGCGACTTTCAGCCTTATTGCATTCGTTTTATTGTTTCACCAGTACTAGTCCGGTAGTCCGGTTTTTTTCTAGCCACACCTCGTAAGACAACAAGTGTCTGGTGCAGATGTTAGACCGGTTACTGCTGCTACAATGGCAGGTTATCAAGATTTGAGTGAGTTTGGACGTGATGTCACAGTCTGCGCACGAGCGATGGGACACAGCATCTGCGAGGTAGCGATGAAGTGGCAGTCTTCCAGTACGACCATTTCGCTAGTGTACCACGAATATCAGGAGTCTGGTAAAAACATCGAATCACTGACATCGCTGCGGCTTGGCAAAACATCCTGCAAGAACGGGACCAGCGCCGACTGAAGAGAATCGTTCGACGTGGCAGAAGTGCAACCGTTCCGCAAATTGCTGCAGATTTCAGTGCTGAACTATCAAAAAGTGTCAGTGCGCAAGCCATTCAAATAAACATCAGCGATGTGCGCTTTTGTAGCTGAAGGCCCACTCGTCTACCCTTGATAACTGCACGACACAAAGCTTTACGCCTCGCCTGGGTCCGTCAACACCGACGTTGGACTGTTGATGACTGGAAACATGTTGGCTGGCCGGACGAGTCTCGTTTCAAATTGTATCGAGCGGATGGACGTTTACGGGTATGGAGACAGCCTCATGAATCCATGGACCCTGCATATCAGCAGGAGACTGTTCAAGCTGGTGGAGGCTCTGTAATGGTGTGGGGCGAGTGCAGTTGGAGTGATATGGGACCCCTGATACGTCCAGATACGACTCTGACATGTGACACTTACGAACGCATCCTGTCTGATCAGCTGCATCCATTGATGTCCATTGTGCGGGAATTCCAGCAGGACACACACTTCCAAAATTGCTACAGAGTGGCTCCAGGAACACTCTTCCGAATTTAAATTCCTCCGGCAACCCAACTCCCCAGACATGAACATTATTCATCTACATCTACATGTGCCTGATTACTCTGCTATTCACAATGATGTGCCTGGCAGAGGGTTCAATGAACCACCTTGAAGCTGTCTCTCTACTGATCCACTTTCTACACAAATACATAAATTTTTCTGTGTTAGCCCTGATTTCTCTTATTTTATCGTGATGATCCTTTCTCCCTATGCAGGTCGGCGCCAGCAGAACGTTTTCGCAATCAGAGGAGAAGAAATTTCCTGAGAAGATCCCGTCGCAACAAAAAACGCCTTTGTTTTAATGATTGCCACTCCAATTCACGTATCATGCCTGTGACACTGTCTCCTCTATTTCGCGGTAACACAAAACGAGCTGTCCTTCTTTGTACTTTTTCGATGTCAGTCCCACCTGATGCGGATCCCACACCGCACAGCAATACTCCACAATAGGGCGGACAAGCGTGGTGTAAGCAGTCTCTTTAGTAGACCTGTTGCACCTTCTACGTGTTCTGCCAATGAATCGAAGTCTTTGGTTTGCTCTACCCACACTATTATCTATGTGATCGTTCCAATTTAGGGCATTTGTAATTGTAATCCCTAAGTATTTAGTTGAATTTACAGCCTTCAGATTTGGGTGACTTATCGCGTAATCGAAAATTAGCTGATTTCCTTTAGTACTAATGTGAATAACTTCACACTTTTCTTTATTCAGGGACAATTGCCTCTTTTCGCACCATACAGATATCTAAATAATTTTGCAATTCGTTTTGGTCATCTGATGACTTTACAAGACGGTAAATGACAGCATCATCTGGAAACAATCTAATATATTATAGATCAGGAACAATAGAGGGCCTATAACACTTCCTTGGGTGACGCCGGATATTACTTGTGTTTTACTCTATAATTTTCCGTCTATTACTACGAACTGTGACCTTTCTGACAGGAAATCACGAATCCAGTCCCACAACTGAGGCGGTACTCCGTAGGCACGCAGTTTGGTTAGAAGACTCTTGTGAGGAACGGAAGCCTTCTGGAAATCTAAAAATATGGAATCAATTTGACATCCCCTGTCGATAGCACTCATTACTTCATGAGTATAAAGAGCTAGTCGTGTTTTGCAAGAACGATATTTTTTGAATCCGTGCTATGTGTCAATAAATCGTTTTCCTCTAGGAAATTCATAATGCTCGGTCGAACACAGTATGTTCCAAAACCCTACTGCAAATCGACGTTAGTGATGTGGGCCTGTAATTCTGCGGATTACTGATACTTTCCTTTTTGGCTATTGCTGTGACTTGAGCAATTTTCTAGTCTTTAGGTACGGATCTTTCTATAAGCGAGGGGTTGTACATAATTGTTAATTATGGAGTTATTTTATCAGCATACTCTGAGAGGAACGTGACTGATATACCATCTGGAACGGAAGCCTTGCTTTTATTAAGTGATTTAAGCTGCTTTGCGACACTGAGGATGTCTACTTCTATGTTTCTCATCTTGGCAGTTGTTCTGGATTGGAATACAGGAATATTTACTTCGTCTTCGTGTTTAATAACTCTGCTTTATTGGCACTGTTATCAGTGACTTCTCCGTAGTGAAGTGACTTGAGCATATCTGGGATGCCTTGCAACGTACTGTTCAGAAGAGATCTCCACCCCCTCGTACTGTTACGGATTTACTGACAGCCCTGCAGGATTCATGGTGTCAGTTCCCTCCAGCACTACTTCAGACATTAGTCGAGTCCACGCCACGTCGTGTTGCGGCAGTCTTGCGTACTCGCGGGGGCCCTACACGGTATTAGGCAGGTGTACCAGTTTCTACGGCTGTTGAGTGTATACACTACTGGACATTAAAATTCCTACACCACGAAGATGACGTGCTATAGACGCGAAATTTAACAGACAGGAAGAAGATGCTGTGATATGCAAATGATTAGCTTTTCAGAGGATTCACACAACGTTGGCGTCGGTGGCGACACCTACAACGTGCTGACATGAGGAAAGTTTCCAACCGATTTCTCATACACAAACAGCAGTTGACCGGCGTTGCATGGTGAAACGTTGTTGTGATGCCTCGTGTAAGGAGGAGAAATGCGTACCATCACGTTTCCGACTTTGATAAACGTCGGATTGTAGACTATCGCGATTGCGGTTTATCGTATCGCAACATTGCTGCTCGCGTTGGTCCAGATCCAATGACTGTTAGCAGAATATGGAATCGGTGGGTTCAGGAGGGTAATACGGAACGCCGTGCTGGATCCCAACGGCCTCGTATCACTAGCAGTCGAGATGACAGGCATCTTATCCGCATAGCTGTAACGGATCGTGGATCGACGTCTCGATCCCTGAGTCAACAGATGTGGACGTTTGCAAGACAACAACCATCTGCACGAACAGTTCGACGGCGTTTCCATCAGCTCGGACTATCAGCTCGGAGACCGTGGCTGCGGTTACCCTTGACGCTGCATCACAGACAGGAGCGCCTGCGACGGTGTACTCGACGACGAACCTGGGTGCACGAATGGCAAAATGTCATTTTTTCGGATGAATCCAGGTTCTGTTTACAGCATCACGATGGTCGCATCCGTGTTTGGCGACATCGCGGTGAACGCACATTGGCAGCGTGTATTCATCGCCATACTGGCATATCAGCCGGCGTGAGGGTATGGGGTGCCATTGGTTACACGTCTCGGTCACCTCTTTTCGCATTGACGGCACTTTGAACGGCGGACGTTACATTTCAGATGTGTTACGACCCGTGGCTCTACCCTTCATTCGATCACTGCGAAACGCTACATTTCAGGAGGATAATGCACGACCGCATGTTGCCGGTCCTGTACTGGCCTTTCTGGATACAGAAAATGTTCGACTGCTGCCCTGGCCAGCACATTCTCCAGATCTGTCACCAATTGAAAACGTCTGGTCAATGGCGGCCGTGCAACTGGCTCGTCACAATACACCAGTCACTACTCTTGATGAACTGTGGTATCGTGTTGAAGCTGCACCGGCAGCTGTACCTGTACACGCCATGCGAGCTCTGTTTGACTCAATGCCCAGGCGTATCAAGGCCGTTATTACGGCGGGAGGTGGTTGTTCTGGGTACTGATTTCTCGGGATCTGTGCACCCAAATTGAGTGAAAATGTAATCACATGTCAGTTCTAGTATAATGTATTTGTCCAATGAATACTCGTTTATCATCTGCATTTCTTCTTGGTGTAGCAATTTTAATGGCCAGTAGTGTATTTAGGAACGGCTCCGCCTCAGAGCCTTTAAATAAGAGCCGCGCTTGATCTTAGACGTAAAAAGAATAGGACTGCGCCGTGTCTAACAAGCTGTCGTGGTGTGTCCCTTAGATTGAAGCTGATGACAACATCAGGAAATTTCACGCTCGCTAGTTAACAGGCTTCCGCGTAGTACTTAGAGGAGGACAAAGGGACATCAAAACGAGGAAACTGCTGTGACCATGAAGCACTCACACGAGCACTTTATTTTTATTTACTTTTTACTGTAGGACATCTTCTGTTTGCTCCTCAGCTACGACGCAGTGAGGGATAGATCGCGATAAAGCCGGGTTTTCCTAGTAGTGGCAAATCTGTGGTGCGCAATACATAGTGGGCCCGGCGTAGCGCGCCGTCATCTTGACAGCGACCAAATAGTGAAGGTGTTTTCCGAAACAGCTCCACGCGTGAAGTGTGACAGGGCAGCCGTCGGCACACGGACCGCACATTCGAACGTCGAGCGTTGAGCCTGCCGAGTCCTTGACGTCATAGCCTCGTAAAATCACGTTGGGCAGTCTTTCCGAAAGTGCAGACCAATATCTACACTCATGCTCATAAATTAAGCATAATTGCAGAATGTGGTGCCACACACTGGCGCTGATAGCATAGTCACACAGGGAACGCACACGACACAGATCTGTAAGTCCACGGTATTGGTGATAAGTTCAGAAAACAGTCCCGAAACAAATGTGGTACCAAACGCCACTGTTTCCTGTGCATGTATCCCGACATCAACATGGGATATGATCACCGTGCACACGTACACAGGCCGCACAACGGGTCGACATACTCTGCATAAGGTGGTCGAGCAGCTGCTGGGGTATAGCCTCCCATTCTTGCACCAGTGCCTGTCGGAGCTCCTGAAGTGTCGTAGGGGTTTGAAGACGTGCAGCGATACGTCGACAGGGAGCATCCCAGACGTGCTCGATGGGGTTTAGGTCTGGAGAACAGGCAGGCCACTCCATTCGCCTGATATCTTCTGTTTCGAGGTAGTCCTCCACGATGGCAGCTCGGTGGGGCCGTGTGTTATCACTCATTAGGAGGAAGGTGGGACCCACTGCACCCCTGAAAAGGCGGACATACTGTTGCAAAATGACGTCCCGATACACCTGACCTGTTACAGTTCCTCTGTCAAAGACATGCAGGGGTGTACGTGCACCAGTCATAATCCCACCCCACACCATCAAACCACGACCTCCATACAGGTCCCTTTCAAGGACATTAAGGGGTCGGTATCTGGTTCCTGGTTCACGCCAGATGAAAACCCGGCGAGAATCACTGTTCAGACTATACCTGGACTCGTCCGTGAACATAACCTGGGACCACTGTTCCAATGACCGTGTACTGTGTTCTTGACACCAGGCTTTACAGGCTCTCCTGTGACCAGGGGTCAGTGGAATGCACCTTTCAGGTCTCCGGGCAAATAAACTGTGTCTGCTCAGTCGTCTGTCGTCTGTGTGTCCGGAAACAACTGTTCCAGTGGCTGCGGTAAGGTCCCGAGCGAGGCTACCTGCCGTACTCCGTGGCCGTCTGCGGGCACTGATGGTGAGACATCGGTCTTCTTGTGGTGTTGTACACTGTGGACGTCCCGTACTGTGGCGCCTGGACACGCTTCCTGTCTGCTGGAATCGCTGCCACAATCTTGAGATCAAACTTTGTGGCACACGGAGGGCCCGTGCTACGACCTGCAGTGTTTGACCAGCCTCCAGTCGCCCTAGTATTCTACCCCTCATAACGTCATCAATATGTGTTCTCTGAGCCATTTTCAACAGACAGTCACCATTAGCACGCCTGAGAACGTCTGCACACTTACTCGCTGCACCGTACTCTGACATGCACCAACACACCTCTGCGTATGTGGACTGCTGCCAGCGCCACCGTGCGACGACCGCAGGTCAAATGCACCGCACGGTCATACCGAGAGGTGATTTAAACCCGTAAACCGCCCACCAGAGCGTCATTTCACCGTATATCAGAATTATCCTTAATTTTTGAGATCAGTTTACTTATCACTTATACTACACGTAATATGCGCGCTCAGATGTCGCACATTAGCAACCAGTGACAATAATAATGTCCATATTATTGACCGCATGGCCTACACAACAGAATACTTTGTCCTCAGAACAAAAGACGCTCTAAGCGACCTCCTTGCACGTCCAAACATTCCGCAACACGCAATATCATACAGTTCTGCACCTTTTGCAGCAAAGCTGCCTCCACAGTAACAAGAACAGCACCATGAATAACACTACCTATTCTTTCACAGTCGTCAGCAGAGCAGAGTTCATGTGCTCCTTCAGGTGTCCCCACAGGCAGAAATCCAGGGGCTTTACGTCAGATGAACAACTGGACCTCCACGTCCGAGCCATTTCCTTGGAAATGTTCTGTCCAAATACTGTTGCACATTAATTCCAGAGTGTGGAGGTGCACCATCACGTTGGAAGCGTATCCTCTGCCGAACATATAGTGGAACATCTTCCAGCGCATCAGGCTGAGAGGAATGCATGATACCTTCGTGCAGTCAACCAGGCAGGCAACGTGTGGGGTCCCAAACACCTGTCGTCCAATATTCCGGCCCAGACGTTGATGCTAGAAGTGAACTTGATATCCACGGTCGTGGGTGATGTGCCAGTTAACCTCACACCATTGGTGGGCATTGTGCATATTGAAGACACCCTCCCGAGTGAATGCTGCTTCGTGTTCTACATCTACATCTATCTACATGTATACTCCGCAAGCCACCCACCGGTGTGTGGCGGAGGGCACTTCACGTGCCACTGTCATTACCCCCCTTTTCTGTTCCAGTCGCGTACGGTTCGTGGGAAGAACGACTGCCGGAAAGCCTCTGTGCGCCCTCGAATTCGTGATCTGCTCGGAAGGTACAAATAGAGGAAAGCAATATATTCGATACCTCATCCGGAAACCTGGACAGCAAGCTACACTGCGATGCAGAGCGCCTCTCTTGCAGAGTCTGCCACTCGAGTTTGCTAAACAGCTCCGTAACGCTATCACGCTTACCAAATAACCCTCTTCTTTGGATCTTCTCTATCTCCTCCGTCAACCCGATCTGGTACGGATCCCACATTGATGAGCAAATACTCGAGTACAGGTCGAACGAATGTTTTGTAAGCCACCTCCTTTGCTGATGGACTACATTTTCTAAGGATTCTCCCAATGAATCTCAACCTGGTACCCGCCTTACCAACAATTAATTTTATATGATCATTCCACTTCAAATCGTTCTGCACGCATACTCCCAGATATTTTACAGAAGTAACTGCTACCAGTGTTTGTTCCGCTATCATATAATCATACAATAAAGGATCCTTCTTTCTATGTATTAGCAATACATTACATTTGTCTATGTTAAGGGTCAGTTGCCACTCCCTGCACCAAGTGCCTATCCGCTGCAGATCTTCCTGCATTTCGCTACAATTTTCTAATGCTGCAACTTCTCTGTATACTACAGCATCATCCGCGAAAAGGCGGTCCGCAGCTCGTGGTCGTGCGGTAGCGTTCTCGCTTCCCACGCCCGGGTTCCCGGGTTCGATTCCCGGCGGGGTCAGGGATTTTCTCTGCCTCGTGATGGCTGGGTGTTGTGTGATGTCCTTAGGTTAGTTAGGTTTAAGTAGTTCTAAGTTCTAGGGGACTGATGACCTTAGATGTTAAGTCCCATAGTGCTCAGAGCCATTTGAGCCAACATTTTGAGTTAGGTTTAAGTAGTTCTAAGTTCTAGTGGACTGATGACCATCGATGTTAAGTCCCATAGTGCTCAGAGCCATTTGAACCATTTTGAGCGAAAAGCCGCAAGGAACTTCCGACACTGTCTACTAGGTCATTTATATATATTGTGAAAAGCAATGGTCCCATAACACTCCTCTGTGGCATGCCAGAGGTCACTTTAACGTCTCTAGACGTCTCTCCATTGAGAACAACATGCTGTGTTCTGTTTGCTAAAAACTCTTCAATCCAGCCACACAGCTGGTCTGATATTCCGTAGGCTCTTACTTTTGTTATCAGGCGACAGTGCGGAACTGTATCGAACGCCTTCCGGAAGTCAAGGAAAATGGCATCTACCTGGGAGCCTGTATCTAATATTTTCTGGGTCTCATGAACAAATAAAGCGAGTTGGGTCTGACACGATCGCTGTTTCCGGAATCCATGTTGAGTCCTACAGAGTAGATTCTGGGTTTCCAGAAACGACATGATACTCGAGCAAAAAACATGTTCTAAAATTCTACAACAGATGGATCTCAGAGATATAGGTCTATAGTTTTGCGCATCTGGTCGACGACCCTTCTTGAAGACTGGGACTACCTATGCTCTTTTCCAATCATTTGGAACTTTCCGTTCCTCTAGAGATTTGCGGTACCCGGCTGTTAGAAGGGGGGCAAGTTCTTACGCGTACTCTGTGTAGAAACGAATTAGTATCCCGTCAGGTCCAGTGGATTTTCCTCTGTTGAGTGATTCCAGTTGCTTTTCTATTCCTTGGACACTTATTTCGATGACAGCCATTTTTTCGTTTGTGCGAGGATTTAGAGTAGTCACGAAATCATCGTTGGCTTCCTGTTGTTCTCAGAACCATTCACAGAATTACATGTAAATGTCACGTAACTACGGCCTCCCGCCGAAGAGACAGTTCGCCGGGTGCAAGTCTTTCGAGTTGACGCCACTTCGGCGACTTGCCCGTAGATGGGGATGAAACGATGATGATTAGGACAACACAACACCCAGTCCTGGAGCGTAGAAAATCTCCGACCTAGCCGGGAATCGAACCCGGGCCCTCAGGATTGACATTCTGTCGCGCTGACCACTCAGGTATTGGGGGCGGACATTCACAGAATTGCATCTGCAGGATACAGATGTTGCGTGAAAGCATAAAGATAGGGGTGCAGTCCATGCTTCTGCAGCACGCTAATGACCGTGCGTTGAGAGACGCGCAGCTGCCTTGCTACACTATGTGTCCTGCCTCGACCCAGGAACGAACCACCAACCCCCTGCATGGTAACCCAAAACTCGAACCACTGCACCAGCTGCGCAGCAAATGCGGGATGTACTCGCTGGACGAAATTCTGTGAAACACTTTTTTTTTTTTATCGGTGACACGTGAGGAATCGCGCTGCGAATCCCGAGTGCGTGAATTTCGCTTCACCATGTAGAAGTAGGTGTAGATAGGTACGGGTTTCAACTGAAAGCCAATATGGCGTCTCGCGATTCTGTACTGAAGGGAGACGGCGTGGATGTGACGGAGGTGGCGGCTTTCCATCTTACTGGTCAGCGTTCAACCGCAGGTTCAGAATGCCTGACATACTACCCTCATGCTCATAAATTAAGGATAATACTGATACATGGTGAAACAACGCTCTGGTGGGCGGTTTTCGGGTTTAAATCACCTCGGGGTCTGACCGTGCGGTGCATTTGACCTGCGGTCGTCGCACGGTGGCGCTGGCAGCAGTCCACATACACAGAGGTGTGTTGGTGCGTGTCAGAGTACGGTGCAGCCAGTAAGTGTGCAGACGTTTTCAGACGTGCTAATGGTGACTGTGTGTTGAAAATAGCTCAAAGAACACATACTGATGACATTATGAGGGGTAGAATAATAGGGCAGCTGGAGGCTGGTCGAACACAGCAGGTCGTAGAACGGTCTCTCTGTGTGCCACAAAGTGTGATCCCAAGATTATGGCAACGATTCCAGCAGACAGGAAACGTGTCCAGGCGCTACAGTACGGGACGTTCACAGTGTACAACACCACAAGAAGACCGATATCTCACCATCAGTGCCCGCAGACGGCCACGGAGTACTGCAGGTAGCCTCGCTCGGGACCTTACCGCAGCCACTGGAACAGTTGTCTCCAGACACACAGTCTACAGACGACTGAACAGACACGGTTTATTTGCCCGGAGACCTGCAAGGTGCATTCCACTGACACCTGGTCACAGGAGAGCCCATAAAGCCAGGTTCAAATGGTTCAAATGGCTCTGAGCACTATGGGACTCAACTGCTGTGGTTATGTCCCCTAGAACTTAGAACTACTTAAACCTAACTAACCTAAGGACATCACACACATCCATGCCCGAGGCAGGATTCGAACCCTCGACCGTAGCAGTCGCACGGCTCCGGACTGCGCGCCTAGAACCGCGAGACCACCGCGGCCGGCCATAAAGCCAGGTGTCAAGAACACAGTACACGGTCATTGATCCCAGGTTATGTTCACGCACGAGTCCAGGTATAGTCTGAACAGTGATTCTCGTCGAGTTCTCATCTGGTGTGAACCAGGAACCAGATACCAACCCCTTAATGTCCTTGAAAGGAACCTGTATGGAGGTCGTGATGGTGTGGGGTGTGATTATGATTGGTGCACGTACACCCCTGAATGTCTTTGACAGAGGAACTGTAACAGGTCAGGTGTATCGGGACGTCATTTTGCACCAGTATGGCAGCCGCAGTGGCCGAGCGGTTCTAGGCGCTTCAGTCTTGAATCGCGCGACCGCTACGGTCGCAGGTTCCAATCCTGCCTCGGGCATGGATGTTTGTGATGCCCTTAGGTTAGTTAGGTTTTGGTAGTTCCAAGTTCTAGGGGACTGATGACCTCAGAAGTTGTCCCATAGTGCTCAGAGCCATTCGAACCATTTTTTCCATAAGCGGTCGGCGACCAAATACATGTCGTCCGGTAAGACGGCCGCACGGACTTGTGGATAGTATGCCACGACGAATACAGGCATGCATCAATGCTAGAGGACTTGCCACTGAGAATTAGAGATACCGGTGTGTACAGCAATCTGGATCACCACCTCTGAAGGTCTCGCTGTATAGTGGAAAAATACGCAATGTGCGGCTTTCTTGAGCAACAGAAAGGGCGAAAATGATATTTATGTTGATCTCTACTCCAATTTTCTGTACAGGTTCCGGTACTCTCGGAACCGAGGTGATGCAAAACTTTTTTTGATGTGTGCATTAGACAACGCGAAGGCTAGTAATAAAAGAATTTGCAACCATTGAGGCGGGAACCAGCAACACACAGCTTCATAGCTTGTCGTCCTGCAAGGACTCTCTCCTGTAAGTTTTAATTGTAGACATGTTACTAACTGGTATTTAATAATAAGAAATTTTATCAAGAACATTGAATTTCTTATGCGTCCTCAGTATGCCGTTGCACAGAAACGACATAGACTACTGGCCATTAAAATTGCTGCACCACGAAGATGACGTGCTACAGACGCGAAATTTAACCGACAGGAAGAAGATGCTGTGATAATCAAATGATTAGCTTTTCAGAGCATTCACACGAGGTTGGCGCCGGTGGCGACACCTACAACGTGCTGACATGAGGAAAGATCCCAACCGGCGTTTCCTGGTGAAACGTTGTTGTAATGCCTCGTGTAAGGAGGACAAATGCGTACCATCACGTTTCTGACTTTGATAAAGGTCGGTTTGTAGCCCATCGCGATTGCGGTTTATCGTATCGCGATATTGCTGCTCGCGTTAGTCGAGATCCAATGACTGTTAGCAGAATATGGAATCAGTGGGTTCAGGAGGGTAATACGGAACGCCGTGCTGGATCCCAACGGCCTCGTATCGCTAGTAGTCGAGATGACAGGCATCTTATCCGCACGGCTGTAACGGATCCTGCAGCCACGTCTCGATCCCTGAGTCAACAGATGGAGACGTTTGCCAGAGACCAACCATCTGCACGATCAGTTCCACGACGTTTGCAGCAGCACGGACTATCAGCTCGGAGACCGTGGCTGCGGCTACCCTTGACGCTGCATCACAGACAGGAGCGCCTGCGATGGTGTACTCGACGACGAATGGCAAAACTTCATTTCTCGGATTTATCCAGGTTCTGTTTACAGCACCGTCACGGTCGCATCCGTGTTTGGCGACATCGCGGTGAACGCACATTGGAAGCGTGTATTCGTCATTGCCATACTGGCGTATCACCCGGCGTGATGGTATGGGGTGCCATCGGTTACACGTTTCGGTCACCTCTTGTTCGCATTGACGGCACTTTGAACAGTGGACGTTACATTTCAGATGTGTTACGACCCGTGTCTCTACCCTTCATTCGATCCTTGCGATACCCTACATTTCAGCAGGATAATGCACGACCGCATGTTGCAGGTCCTGTACGGGACTTTCTGGATATAGAAAATGGTCGACTGCTGCCCTGGCCAGCACATTCTCCAGATCTCTGGAGACGTCTGGTCAATGGTGGCCGAGCAACTGGCTCGTCACAGTACGCCAGTCACTACTCTTGACGAACTGTGATATCGTGTTGAAGCTGCATGGGCAGCTGTACCTGTACACTCCATCCGAGCTCTGTTTGACTCAATGCCCAGGCGTATCGAGGCCGTTATTACGGCCAGAGGTGGTTGTTCCGGATACTGCTTTCTCAGGATCTATGCACCCAAATTGCGTGAAAATGTTCTAGTATAATATATTTCTCCAATGAATACCCGTTTATCATCTGCATTTTTTCTTGGTGTAGCAATTTTAATGGCCAGTAGTGTATTAGCAGTCGGGTTAAAGTAACAACACTTTGTCTGAAGACACTTACGAGACATCACGTGTGGACTGAATAGTTAATGCTCTTGCGGTGACATTTCCTGGAAAACGCAAAAATGCGCAACAACTTTTAGTTTCGCGGCCCTGCCGAGGCAGAATGTCCTGCCCTATTCGCGAAGCGCAAAATGCATGCTCTTACGAAAACGACTTTATGGTGTCTGCACACGTTCAGTATTTGTTGACGCTACTAGTTTGCCAACCATGAGTATAGTGAAGCGAACTCACACTATCAATAACATTGGCAAAAATTGCCATTTGCAATGCGATTTTGCAAGGTTAAAGGTAAAAGAAAGCGTGTGCTTTATGGAAGGCAGGATTCGGTGTGGACGGGGCCTTACTCAATTACCGTTGGTTGCTCAGTTTTTTAAAAAAAAATCACGTACACTTTATTTGAAACCAATTGCAAACGAGGATGACAATAAGGAGCAGTTATCAAATTTTTACCATTAAGACACAATGTCTAATAAAAAAATTCTTAAAGAAGTTGCACACACGGCTGAAGGCCTTATTGACCAGAAATTCAAATTATTAAGTGGCTGAAGGCCTGGATAGAAAATTCTTAAGAACAGTTTAACTTCTCCAAGAGACACTAAAATACTCATCAAAATTTCGCCGGCCGCCGTGGCCGAGCGGTTCTAGGCGCTGCAGTCCGGAACCGCGCGATCACTACGGTCGCAGGCTCGAATCCTGCCTCGGGTGTGGATGTGTGCCATGTCTTTAGCTTAGCTAGGTTTACGTACTTCCAAGTCTAGGGGACTGATTACCTCAGATTTTGAGTCCCATAGTGCTTAGAGCCATTTGAATCATCAAAATTTCACTATTAAGGGACAATATCTAATTACAAAAGTTTCTTCACCAAAATTACATTCACGGCCAAAGGCCTTACTGACCAGAAATTCAAATTATTTGTCGGCTGAAGACCCCAATAGTATTAACTCCAAAACAGTTGAACGGCTGAAGGCCTGGATAACAATTCTTAAGAACAGTTAAACTTCTCCAAGAGACAATAAAATATTTAAAAAAAAACACAATCATCACAATGTGATCAAACCAAGAGAGACAGTGCTCCAAGGATCAGCCTGGAAGAAGTCGCTGAACTTCGTAACTGACGAGACAGGCAGCCAAGAATTGTATTCACTTAACCGGACGGCAACTCAAGCTAGTGACAGTTTAAATGCGGACCAACACCCTTGCAAAATCTACCAGAAGAAACCACTACGACCGAGGTAGTTCAAATGGCTCTGAGCACTATGGGACTGAACTTCTGCGGTCATCAGAACTAAATAAACCTAACTAACCTAAGGACATCACACACATCCATGCCCGAGGCAGGATTAGAACCTACGACCGTAGCGGTCGCGTGGTTCCTGGCTGTAGCGCCTAGAACCGCTCGGCCACCCCGGCCGGCGACCAAGGTAGTCCAAAAGAACAAAATATCCGAACCACAATCGAGGAGGCTGTCGAACTACACGCCTTACTACTACGACAGCAGCGGCAAGGCGAAGAAATGTACACCGCCGCGAAAATACGCTAACCTCCAGGGCAGGAGACTGGGGCGTTAGCGGCCACTCGGCAGAAAAATGCCGCTGGTTGAACTTCACGAATAAGCACAAGGAATTCAATGATTAATAGTAAGAGGTGGAGGATGGCTAATTAATGTGCCAACTCCAAACATTCCACTTGTTGCTCGTCGTCTCAGCGACCCTGCGAGCAGCAACGCCCGAACAAACTGCGTGATCTCAAAATAGTGGAGGTTTCACTACTGGGTTAATGTTCACTCAACTCAAACGTCCTGGAGAACGAGGTTGTGGCCCTCGCAGCTACAGCCCCTCGATCCGGCAGTGCCTGCATGCCGCTAGCAGTCCCAGCATGTCTACATCTACATCCATACTCCGCAAGCCACCCGACGGTGTGTGGCGGAGGGCACCTTGAGTACCTCTATCGGTTCTCCCTTCTGTTCCAGTCTCGTATTGTTCGTGGAAAGAAGGATTGTCTGTATGCCTCTGTGTGGGCTCTAATCTCTCTGATTTTATCCCCACGGTCTCTACGCGAAATATATGTAGGAGGGAGCAATATACTGCTTGACTCTTCGATGAAGGTATGTTCTCGAAACTTTGACAAAAGCCCGTACCGAGCTACTGAGCGTCTCTCCTGCAGAGTCTTC
Organism: Schistocerca serialis cubense; assembly: GCF_023864345.2. Taxonomy (NCBI): domain Eukaryota; kingdom Metazoa; phylum Arthropoda; class Insecta; order Orthoptera; family Acrididae; genus Schistocerca; species Schistocerca serialis. The sequence goes on from NC_064648.1 coordinate 119,879,445, forward strand.
CACTGGAGTTTATCTGTCATCTCCGTAACGCTTTCGCGATTACTAGATGATCCTGTAACGAAGCGCGCTGCGCTCCGTTGGATCTTCTCTATCTCTACTATCAACCCTATCTGGTACGGATCCCACACTGCTGAGCAGTATTCGAGCAGTGGGCGAACAAGCGTACTGTAACCTACTTCCTTTGTTTTCGGATTGCATTTCCTTAGGATTCTTCCAATGAATCTGTCTGGCATCTGCTTTACCGACGATCAACTTTATATGATCATTCCATTTTAAATCACTCCTAATGCGTACTCCCATATAATTTATGGAATTAACTGCTTCCAGTTGCTGACCTGCTATTTTGTAGCTAAATGATAAGGGATCTATCTTTCTATGTATCCGCAGCACATTACACTTGTCTACATTGAGATTCGATTGCCATTCCCTGCACCATGCGTCAATTCGCTGCAGATCCTCCTGCATTTCAGTACAATTTTCCATTGTTACAACCTCTCGATACACCACAGCATCATCCGCAAAAAGCCTCAGTGAACTTCCGATGTCATCCACAAGGTCATTTATGTATATTGTGAATAGCAACGGTCCTACGACACTCCCCTGCGGCACACCTGAAATCATTCTTACTTCGGAAGACTTCTCTCCATTGAGAATGACATGCTGCGTTCTGTTATCTAGGAACTCTTCAATCCAATCACACAATTGGTCTGATAGTCCATATGCTCTTACTTTGTTCATTAAACGACTGTGGGGAACTGTGTCGACCGCCTTGCGGAAGTCAAGAAACACGGCATCTACCTGGGAACCCGTATCTATGGCCCTCTGAGTCTCGTGGACGAATAGCGCGGGTTGGGTTTCACACGACGGTCTTTTTTGAAACCCATGCTGATTCCTACAGAGTAGATTTCTAGTCATTATACTCGAACATAATAGGTGTTCCAAAATTCTACAACTGATCGACGTTAGAGATATAGGTGTATAGTTCTGCACATCTGTTCGACATCCCTTCTTGAAAACGGGGATGACCTGTGCCCTTTTCCAATCCTTTGGAACGCTACGCTCTTCGAGAGGCCTACGGTACACCGCTGCAAGAAGGGGGCAAGTTCCTTCGCGTACTCTGTGTAAAATTTCGCAGTACCAACACAGCATGGCCGTTTTGGTTAGTGTCCCCGCGCTACAACACCTCACAGCTGCTCTGTCCCAACTGAACTATCGACATACCCGACCCGTAAAACACTTGACGTCCCTCCAAAGATAGTAACACGGTACTAGATATCGATAAACACTGGTGCTGCCACTCGTGGACAGACAACGCTAGCGAATGTAGTGGCGCCAGTAAACACGAGAGGAAAACGAGATGCCACTATATCTATCGCACGATGCCAACCTTCCAACGGCATCAAAGCCGGCCACACACGGCTCAACCTCCCACCCTCAAACACCAACCCGGGGGTAACCGAACAAGTGGCCTAACTAAACTTAATTTGATTAAGATGGACCCAGTATTGCTACCCGTGCGGTTGTCCTTAACCAGAAATTTAAGTGGGCCTAAAATACGTCTTATGGTACAGGGACCCAGGAAACGGGGAATGAACTTACCAAGGTTTCTAACACGCACCTCCCTCCCGGGAAAATTACAGACATACACCTGGTCTCCCGGTTTACGCCTAAAGACTCGTCGAATACAGTTGTAACGGTCAGCTTGTTTGTTGTGTGCCCTGAGATTACAGTTGTAATGGTCAGCTTGTTTGTTGTGGGCCCTGAGATTGCAGTTATAACTGTCAGCTTGTTTGTTGTGGGCCCTGAGATTACAATTGTAACTGTCAGCTTGTTTGTTGTGGGCCCTGAGATGACAGTTGTGCCCGCCGCGGTGGTCTAGCGGTTCTAGGCGCACAGTCCGGAGCCGCACGACTGCTACGGTCGCAGGTTCGAATACTGCATCGGGCATGGATGTGTGTGATGTCCTTAGGTTAGTTAGGTTTAAGTAGTTCTAAGTTCTAGGGGACTGATGACCATAGATGTTAAGTCCCATAGTGCTCAGAGCCATTTTTTGATGACAGTTGTAACTGTCAGCTTGTTTGTTGTGGGCCCTGAGGTTACAGTTGTAACTGTCAGCTTGTTTGTTGTGGGCCCTGCAGTTACCGTTGTAACTGTCAGCTTGTTTGTTGTGGGCCCTGAGATTACAGTTGTAACTGTCAGCTTCTTTGTTGTGGACCCTGAGAGTACAGTTGTAACGGTCAGCTTGTTTGTTGTGGGCTCTGAGATTACAGTTGAAACGATCAGCTTGTTTGTTGTGGGCCCCGAGATTACAGTTGTAACGGTCAGCTTGTTTGTTGTGGGCCCAAAGATTAAAGTTGTAACGGTCAGCTTGTTTGTTGTGGGCCCTGAGGTTACAGTCGTAACGGTCAGCTTGTTTGTTGTGGGCCCTGAGATTACAGTTGTAACGGTCAGTTTGTTTGTAGTGGGCCCTGAGATTACAGTTGTAACAGTCAGCTTGTTTGTTGTGGGCCCTGAGATTACAGTTGTAACTGTCAGCTTCTTTGTTGTGGACCCTGAGAGTACAGTTGTAACGGTCAGCTTGTTTGTTGTGGGCTCTGAGATTACAGTTGAAACGATCAGCTTGTTTGTTGTGGGCCCCGAGATTACAGTTGTAACGGTCAGCTTGTTTGTTGTGGGCCCAAAGATTAAAGTTGTAACGGTCAGCTTGTTTGTTGTGGGCCCTGAGGTTACAGTTGTAATGGTCAGCTTGTTTATTCTGGGCTCTGAGATTGCAGTTGTAACTGTCAGCTTGTTTGTTGTGGGCCCTGAGGTTACAGTTGTAACTGTCAGCTTGTTTGTTGTGGGCCCTGAGGTTACAGTTGTAATGGTCAGCTTGTTTATTCTGGGCTCTGAGATTGCAGTTGTAACTGTCAGCTTGTTTGTTGTGGGCCCTGAGATTACAGTTGTAACTATCAGTTTGTTTGTTGTGGGCCCTGAGGTTACAGTTGTAACGGTCAGCTTGTTTGTAGTGGGCCCTGAAATTACAGTTGGAACTGTCAGCTTGTTTGTAGTGGGCCCTGAAATTACAGTTGCAACTGTCAGCTTGTTTGTTGTGGGCCCTGAGGTTACAGTTGTAACTGTCAGCTTGTTTGTTGTGGGCCCTGAGGTTACAGTTGTAACTGTCAGCTTGTTTGTTGTGGGCCCTGAGGTTACAATTGTAACTCTCAGCTTGTTTGTTGTGGGCCCTGAGGTTACAGCTGTAACGGTCAGCTTGTTTATTCTGGGCTCTGATATTACAGTTGTAACGGTCAGCTTGTTTGTTGTGGGCCCTGAGGTTACAGTTGTAACTGTCAGCTTGTTTGTTGTGGGCTCTGAGATTACAGTTGTAACGGTCAGCTTGTTTGTTGTGGGCCCTGAGATTACAGTTGTAACGGTCAGCTTGTTTGTTGTGGGTGTACTGATGGCCTCTTTTGATGCGAGGTAAGGGCCCCACATAATCGATATATAGTTTGTCCATGGAGCAGGATTCGCGCTCAGAACTAAAGAACCCCTGTTGAGGAGCGTTGTTAGGCTTGGCCACACGACACCATCGATACCGAGAAACCATCTCTCTAACGTCTCGGTCCATAGACGGCCAAGTCAAATGCTCGTTAATTTTCTGCAAGGTCTTGTCGGTTCCTAAATGCCCGCCAATCAACAAGTTCTGAAAGTAATGGAAATGGGGTGTACCAGGGCAGCTGGTATACAGATCTTCAACTCCTTGGCACATCCCATTCTTTTACACAAAACGCCTTTCCTGATGACGTATCCATCCAAAGGCTCCCCCGCCGACAACCATTCCTTAACCGCTCCCCAAGTGGGGTCCCTGATGGCTGGCAATGTCACTAAACAAATGAGTAATACTGCCTAACACGACACAACTAAGATTGCCGTCCTCTATTCCTTGGGCACGCTCTAGGTGGATGTTCAGTGAACATACGGCTGAGGACGTTCGCGAGCACATTCTCAGCCCCCTTAATGTGTTTAACCTCGAATTGGAACGCTGAAATGCGTAGTGCCTACCTGGCGATACGGCCAGTTTTACGCGGCCTGGCTAGCACTCAGTTTAATGCTTGATTGTCAGTTTTTTGGTGTAATACTTTATGCTCGAGATAAAAGCGATAGTTCTCCAGCGCGAACAAGACGGCCAATGCCGCACATTGGTGAACGGAATATTCAAGTTCGGCACTGGTTAACCGACGACACGCTGATGGCTGCCTTTGACCCCCGAACACCTGGACGGCCGAAATTCCCGCATTAGATGTGTCGGTTTGTACAATAAATTTTTTATTCAAATCAGGCACTCTGAGAACCGGAGGGTTGGCTATAGCTGCTTTAATGTGCTCAAACGCTGCCTCTTGACCACGCCCCTACACAAAATGCACCCCCTTTCGACGCAGTTCATTTAAAGGAGCTGCCAACTGAGCAAAATTAGGGACAAAACGCCTAAAGTAATTCACCTTGCCTATAAACCTGGCAATCCCACGTTTATCAGCAGGCGGCAGGAGAGCTCTCAATGCCTTAGTCCACTCCTGGTCAATGTGAATGCTCTCGCCTGATACTAAAGTGCGCGTCAGTTACGATGGCGGCCGAGTTTAGGTTAGTTCTGCGCATCTGACATCACAAAACAGCCAGCCAATGAACAGAGAACGACGTTGCCAGAGTTCGACTGCAGTGCAGAGCACGGACGAGTGTCTTCAGTTTTAGAAACATTCAGTCATAAATAAAGTAATTGAACAAAAGCAATGTCTTGATAGCAGACGTTCTTTTATAGAAAGTTTGGAAAAAGCATTCTTTGTAACACTTGCTTCATGTTCTATTGATTAATTAAACCAAACAAGCAATAAGCCTCCTAATTCAGGCGATAGCAAGGAAAGGTGTTTGTATCTTTCTCACTAACCGCTTTTTCGCAATGAAGAACGCCGGTAATTGTTTATTTCCTATCGTACTTCGACGAAACATGAGTAATTCACAGTCATACCAACAGTGTTTGTCGGTATTTTGCGTCCTAGTTTAAAGTCCTTCAGGAAGTCTGCCAAATAATAAACCGCGTTAGCATTACGGTTATAGTATTTGGCTGCTAAGCAAAAGGTTCCTAGTTCTAACCTTGTTTAGTGTTTAATATTTTCTTTATTTAAAAACAATATCGAAGTGTCTTACTTCATGAATTTTATTTGTTTGAATGTAATTTTTTGAAGTTTCTAGTGGCAACTAAAATCGACCATACAGAAAGTATACGCTATGGACTTTTACCTCTGCAAATTCTTCTAAATTTCGTTCAATGGTTTACAACATCTAATGCTGCATAATAACTGCGTTGAACATCGAAACAAAATTAAGTCATTTATGGGGGGAAGGTATCAGTCAAGAAGATGTGTAAAAATCAAATTTTTGGGTCAAATAGTTTTTGTGAAATCGAATGATAAAGTGTGTCAAAGCAGTGGGAGCACCATGTGTCTGCACAGGCGAGCAGTGCAGTGATGACAAAATGCGGGGAGCACGTCTCTGTAGCAGCGAAAGGGTTAATGCGGCCGTGGTGGCTTTACTTCATAAACTGCGCGCTCCCCCCTAAACGTAAGCTAGCGAACTATGCTATACTATGGCGCTGTTTCTCTTGGCGCGTACAACTGGCAACGCAGCAATCTCCCACGTCTGGACGGGCATGCGAGAGCCGCCAAGATAAAAGAATTGAACTATAGGTGACCTAAGAAGGATACTGGCTGCCTGGCTAATGTCACCTTACTGGGTTTAACAGTCAAACCGGCCCCCTGCAACCTAGCAAAAACTTGCTGGATATGTTCCAGATGCTCCTGAAACAACGGCTATAAATCACCAAGTAATTATAAACACAGACTAATTTAAAGTCTCCAAGAATATTATCCAGCAAACGAGCAAGAACGGCTGGGCCAGTACCCAAACCAAAAGGAACCCTTGAAACGTCCCCTTAGAAAAATTTGTGAATTACTGTGCTGATAAACGTCTTACATTATTTGATTTTCAAACAGCTGAGCAAAATTGAACGTGCTCAGACATTTCTCTCTTTACTTATTCTGATCATCACTAAACTGACACACAATATTTTTAGCGCAACGCAATATGACTTTCAAAAATCCCTACAAAAGAATGGCCCTGACTAACAATAACCTATACCTTTCATGAATCACTTACCTCACAAAAACCTTCATTACCCGAACTACTGCAATACAGCGAGCGCCAATACTGCCAGCTAAATAAAATATTCTAACTACTGAAGGCACTAACTACTGATAGGCATAGTTAGCAAATGAAAGATTTTGATAGAGAACAAACAATGTATTTACCTTAATAGTGTTCAAAAGTCATATATATATATATATCAGTTCATGACATCCAGTCTTACAAATTTACTGTCTTTGATGGACACACGTCCAGATCATCCACTCCCAAAACTCCACCATCTCTTTCCCCACATCCACCACTGCTGGCAGCTCACCTTCAACTGCGCAATGCTACGCGCTGTTAACAGCCAACAGCCCAACACTGCAATAGCAGATTCCAACAATGCAAACCAGCCACAGACTGCACACAGCACAGCCAGTGATTCTCATACAGAGCGCTACGTGGCGTTACCAACATAAAAACCTAAACAGGCTACTAACACCCTGTTAAATTCAAACAGATTCCAATCAGTACAAAATGCTGTAATGTGTTTACATTCTTCGGCTATGGGAATCCGACAATAGGCTCGATTCAGATCGAGCACAGTGAACCAATTATCGCCGGCAAACCGAGTAAAAGAGTTGTGAAGATCAGGTAAAGAAACTGATTCGACGACGACCTTGTTGTACTGGCGCCGGTACTCAACAACAGGCCGAAAATCCCACCCCTGATCCTTAGGAACAAAGAATATGGGGGAAGCATGAAAAGATGTAGAAGGCCTAACAACTCCGTGCTCGAGCATTTTAGGGATCTTTTCTCTTAGTATCTTCATCTTGGGCGGTGAGAGACGATATGGGGGCTGTCTGACGGGAATATGGTCAGATAGACGAATATAGTACTCAAGAACATTAGTAACCCCCAGTCTATCACAGAGAAGAGAGCAGATGCGCAAAACTATAGGCCTATTTCTCTGACGTCAATCTGTTGTAGAATTTTATAACATGTTTTTTGCTCGAGTATCATGTCGTTTCTGGAAACCCAGAATCTACTCTGTAGGAATCAACATGGATTCCGGAAACAGCGATCGTGTGAGACCCAACTTGCTTTATTTGTTCACGAGACCCAGAAAATATTAGATACAGGCTCCCAGGTAGATGCCATTTTCCTTGACTTCCGGAAGGCGTTCGATACAGTTCCGCACTGTCGCCTGATAACAAAAGTAAGAGCCTACGGAATATCAGACCAGCTGTGTGGCTGGATTGAAGAATTTTTAGCAAACAGAACACAACATGTTGTTCTCAATGGAGAGACGTCTAGAGACGTTAAAGTGACCTCTGGCATGCCACAGAGGAGTGTTATGGGACCATTGCTTTTCACAATATATATAAATGACCTAGTAGATAGTGTCGGAAGTCCCATGCGGCTTTTCGCGGATGATGCTGTAGTATACAGAGAAGTTGCAGCATTAGAAAATTGTAGCGAAATGCAGAAAGATCTGCAGCGGATAGGGACTTGGTGCAGGGAGTGGCAACTGACCCTTAACATAGACAAATGTAATGTATTGCGAATACATAGAAAGAAGGATCCTTTATTGTATGATTATATGATAGCGGAACAAACACTGGTAGCAGTTACTTCTGTAAAATATCTGGGAGTATGCGTGCGGAACGATTTGAAGTGGAATGATCATATAAAATTAATTGTTGGTAAGGCAGGTACCAGGTTGAGATTCATTGGGAGAGTCCTTAGAAAATGTAGCCCATCAGCAAAGGAGGTGGCTTACAAAACATTCGTTCGACCTGTACTCGAGTATTTGCTCATCAATGTGGGATCCGTACCAGATCGGGTTGACGGAGGAGATAGAGAAGATCCAAAGAAGAGTGGCGCGTTTCGTCACAGGGTTATTTGGTAAGCGTGATAGAGTTACGGAGAGGAGATGTTTAGCATACTCGAGTGGCAGACTCTGCAAGAGAGGCGCTCTGCATCGCAGTGTAGCTTGCTGTCCAGGTTTCGAGAGGGTGCGTTTCTGGATGAGGTATCGAATATATTGCTTCCCTCTATTTATACCTCCCGAGCAGATCACGAATTCGAGGGCGCACAGAGGCTTTCCGGCAGTCGTTCTTCCCACGAACCGTACGCGACTGGAACAGAAAAGGGAGGTAATGACAGTGGCACGTGAAGTGCCCTCCACCACACACCGTTGGATGGCTTGCGGAGTATAAATGTAGATGTAGATGTAGAGAAGCTCGAGGAACCTCTGCAACAAACCCCCTAGTTCAGAGGCTTGCTGTGAAGATAGATGGGTGAGATCAAACTCATTAACCTTAGCATCAACAGCCAGCATGCTGGCATTTCGACGCACCTGACCCTTAGCACATTCACAGAACCCAAACTTCTGAGCAGAAGCGAACTTAAAGAAGAAGGTGTACCAAAATAATCCAAGATAAGACCAGTTTTACTGATGAAATCCCATACCAAAATCAAATCAACCAGCAGCTTCTTAACCAAGGCCAAAGACAAGGGCCAGGAGGAATCACCAACCGAAATACTGCCTCGGACCCAACCACGCACAGGCAACACCTGCCTGTTGGCAACCCGACATCTCTCATCTCTGCGCCAAAGAAGGGACCGGCCTGTCTCACAAGATGAGCAAATTCAAGAAACCATTCCAAGCTTAACAATGAAAAGGAGCTACCAGAATCCAAAAGGGCACAAATAGGTTCGCCACTTAGTCGAGAACAAATATAGGGCAGTGGGGTGATGATGGAGCAGCGACACAGACACACCAGGGTTTAAAGGCTCGATCCCGGGGTCGTTGCTCAGCCGGGCGTGATTTCTTAACTCTAGATGTCTGTGGCCGAATGCAAGTACGAACTAAATGGCCAGTCCGACCGCACCTAAAACAACACCGCAATTCCTCTTTAGCAGACTCAGCTGGTGTTCAAAATGGTTCAAATGGCTGTGAGCACTATGGGACTTAACATCTGTGGTCATCAGTTCCCTAGAACTTAGAACTACTTAAACCTAACTAACCTAAGGACATCACACACATCCATGCCCGAGGCAGGATTCGAACCTGCGACCGTAGCAGTCGCGCGGTTCCGGACTGAGCGCCTAGAACCGCTAGACCACCACGGCCGGCTCAGCTGATGTTGGTAATCCAGAGTTCCACTCGGTGACGCCCAGGGGATGAACCTATACTTCACGATGTCTATCGTCCGAGAGTGGCAATGCGGATATTGTTACAACGATGGCACTAAGTTCTTCCCAAATAGAGGGACGACCATTAAAAACAAAATTTGACTCATCCGCTGCTCGCATTCCCCTCAGGACAACTGAAACCAACTCGCGTTCTGGAAATTCGACTAACGAGGCCGACCAGGCCGTCTTAACTCTACCCACATATTGATGCAAGTCCTCCCTATCTTGCTGCATCTGCCAACCATAGCGACAGTCGAGCCGTTTACGAACTCCCGTGGTCAGTCTTTAGCTAATCACAAGTTCCTTTAACTGCCTCAAGGACAACCCTTCTGCCATGGCCCTGGATACGTGAGTCCTTGATTCACCTCTTGTTAACGGATATAATAGAGACAAAGTTCCATAAAAACACGGGAGAACTGCCGGATGTCAGTAACGTCCTGCCATGATATTTCGGCGCAGAGTCTTGTGGCCATCTTCAGGTGAGTGCCACTGTAGTAGTAGTACTGACGAGTACGCTTTTTTTTCCCTTTATTGTATTTCAATTCCCCATCGGGGCGGGCTGGCAGCAGCATATGCGCTGCTCTTCAGCCGAAAGACATAGAACAAACAATAGAAGACATTTAAAAATATCAAAGGAGAGAATATGGTGAACATAGATATAAAAAAGGGGGAACATCATGGAAGGCAATAGACAAAAAACGGGGTGACCGTAAAATGGAGATAAAAAACTGTTAAAACTGTTTAAAAGTAGCACACACAAAAAACCACACACTGCGACAATTAAAAGAACACAAGGCACAGTATGACTGGAGCATAAAAGGTATCGACGGATGGCGTAGCACACAACGTAACACTGACGGCGAACCTCAAGGCAGTACACAATTAAAATCACACCTCTTGACGCACAGGAAAAACAGCACTACACTGATGTGGCACACTGATTATCAATACAGAGGATCTGCCAGGCGCTAGGAAATGAGGGAGACCTGAAGAAAGGAGGGAGGGGAAGAGATGGGGGAGATGAGCGGGGGGTGCGCTGAAGATGGCCAGGTAGGGAAGGAGGATGTGGGAAGGAGAGAGGCAAGTATGGGGTGCAGGGTCTCAGGGGAGGGGGGGATGGAGGAAAATCCGCTCTGGGAGAAGGAGGGAAGAGGAAAAAGGGGGCCCTGGGGTGGGGGGGGGGGGAACAAGGCCAGGTTACAGTCGGAAGGAAGGGGAGATGTCACGGCGAAGTTCATCATCCGGGAGGGGGAGGCGTTGGAAATTGTCCTGATGAAGGAGATGGAGGGTGTGGCGGTGGAGAGAGGGAGGGATACAGCGATAGAGGTGTGGCAACGGGCGGGGGGTGGAGAGGAAGGAGGAAACCAGAGGATGGGGGGGATCAGCGAGTACGTGCTGAGCTCCGCTATTTAAAGCCTTACTGAGGTGACATTGCGCATGCGCTGCTCAGCGTGCGCGTTCATAACGGCTCCGTGAACTGCGCCTCACGCCCTCCATGGCGAAAGCTTGGCGTATTGGTATCAGGTCGATTTCCATCTTTATGCAAATAACTACGTCGACTACGAAGTTTCTCTATAACAGTATTCCAAGCAGAGTTTAGCTGATAACCGCTATCTCGATTGATGAGAGTCTCGGCGTCAGACAATCTTATTTCCACAGATTCATTAATAATCGAGCTCCAAAAGTTTGATGTGTGGGCCAAAAGTTTTGTGCCGTTGTAATTCATGGAGTGGTCTGTGGAAATACAATGTTTGGCGATTGCGGACTTGGTGGGTTGGAGAAGGCGAGTATGTCGTCAGTGTTCCACAATGCGTTCCTGCACAGTTCGTGTCGTTTGCCCTATATATGATTTGCCACATTCACACGGAGTTTGTAAACACCTGGTTTACGCAGGCCCAGGTCGTCTTTAACGGATCCCACCAGTGATGAAACTTTGGAAGGAGGGCGAAAGATGACTCTCACTTGATACTTTCTCAATATTCTGCCTATCTGTGAAGAAATATTCCCAATAAATGGAATCCCTTAAAGACGACCTGGGCCAGCGTAAACCAGTTGTTTACAAGATTCTGTGTGAATGTGGCAGTATAGGGCAAACAACACGAACTGTGCGGGAACGCATTGTGGAACACCAACGACATACTCGCCTTCTCCAACTCACCAAGTCCGCAGTTGCCGAACATTCTGTTTCCACAGACCACTCCATGAATATAACGACACAAAACTTTTGGCCCATACATCAAACTTTTGGAGCTCGATTATCAATGAATCTGTGGAAATAAGATTGTCTGACAACAAGACTCTCATCAATCGAGATAGCGGTTATCAGCGAAATTCTGCTTCGAATTATGTTATAGAGAAACTTCGTAGTCGATGTAGTTATCTGCATAAGGATGGAAATCGACCTGATACCGATACGCCAGGCTTTTGCTGTGGAGGGCGTGAGGCGCAGCGCACGGAACCGTTATGAACGCGCACGCTGAGCAGCGCTTGTGTAATGTCACCTCGGTAAGGCTTTAAATAGCGGAGCTCAGCGTATACTCGCAAAGCTCACAACAGCCTCCGCCTCCTGAAACTCCTGTCTGGCCGGATGTGGGGTCTCCATCCTTCCACCATCCTTCACACCTACAATTCCATGATCTGCCCCATCCTTTGTTATGCCAGCGTCGCTTGGGTTTCTGCCCCTCCCCGGTTCTATAAAGCCCTCCAAATCCTCGAACGCCATGCGCTCCACCTCGCCTTCCGCATCCACCTTCCGTCCTCCACACGCATCCTCTACGACCTCATCCCCTTCCCCCACCTTCTCCTTTTCCTCGAATACATCCGCACACTATATATTGTCCGCTGCCTCAATCCCCCTCACCCCCTGGTGTCTCCCTTCCTCTCCACCCCCCAACCAGTTAACACGCCTTTACCGTTATGTCCCTCCCTCTCTCCATCTCCACACCCTCCGTCTCCTTTCCCAACAGAACTTCCACTGTCTACTCCTCCCGGATGATGAGCTTCGCCCTGACATCTACCCTTCCTACCAACTCTAACCCCCTCTTCCTGCCTCCTCCTCAGGGCTCCCTCTCCTCCCCCTCCCTCCTTCTGAGCGGATTTCCCCTCCTACTCCCCCTCCCTCTCTTGTGCCTTCTTTCAGTGTCTCTGCCCTCCCTCCTGCCCTGTCTTCCCTTTTCCTCTCCCACCCCACGTGTCTCCTGCCTCTTTGTGAACCCACGCCCCTCCTCTCTTCATCCCGCCGCTTCCCCAGCTGCCCCATGGTCTCCCCTCTTTTTCCATCCTCTCTGACCTTTTCCCTCGGCAGGTCCCACCTGGTAGTTTTATTCTTCGTCGTGTGTGTTCCCAGTGGGTTTTAAGTGTGTTGTTTCGGAGTGTTTTTAGTACTGTGGCCAACTTTTAACCTGTGCATGCACATTCAGTGTCTTCTCTGTGTTTTATGAATCGCCAACTGTGTTTTTTAACTTTCTGGTGACTTTTTTAACTGCCCCCCCATGAATGTCTCCATGTCAGCATATTTTTACCTCCATTTTCTCCCCTTACACTGTTTTCTGTTCTCCTTTTTTATCTCCTTATGTATGTATCACTTTATTCTTGTTTTAGTTGCCGTGTCACTCTGCTGAAGAGTGGCGGATTGTGCCGCTGACAGCCCTCCCCTGCCCATATGGGGCAGGGGAATGAAATCACAACAAAGGAAAAAAAAACTCGTACTCGCCAGTACTGCTACAGTGGCACTCACCTGAAGATGGCCAGAAGACTCTGCGCCGAAATATCGTGGCAGGACGTTACTGACATCCGGCAGTTCTCCCGTGTTTTTATGGAACAATCAGTACACCGGGAAAGCTTTAACCATCACGCATCAGCGTGTTGCTCAAGGCGAACCAAAAACCATAATAGCCTTTCAATTTGCTCGAATCCGTCTATAACTAATTCTGTGAGGTCCCGAAAGAGATGCACCAGGGTATTAGGCAATTTAGCAAACGCTGCGTCTAACCTCTCGGAAGACGTTAAGTGCATTATTCCTGGGCTGAATCACGTGCCACTCTGAAGACATTAAGTCCTGCTCCCCAGTCCTCTTCACATCACGGTCTAAAGATGTAGTGTTAAACTGCAATTCATTAATCAATGACCCCCAATGTAGCGGTTGATTCCTTATGACGATCCTCTAATGTCCTTAAGTCTGCTATCCGGTTGGTTAAATGTATTAACTGTGCCCGCACCCTGTCTAACTGACGGCCACTAGGTTGAGTGCCCTCCAAAAAGCCGATGGTGTCCTCAAGACCCCTAACAGCCTTAAAAAAAAAAAAAAAACTCAATCGCTGCTTCTGTCTCATCCACAAGAACGGTAACACGCAAACGGGCGGCTAAGTCGGAGACACTACCCTCAATAGGCTGGCGCCTTATCACCAGCTCATAAATGAGGTGGTCCTTCCTCAACAGGCCGATCCCGGGGGCACTGCCGGACCGCCACTAGAACTGGTCACCTGAAACAACAAAATAGCACAGACAAACATCGTGTAACACTGACAGAGCTACAATTCGAACCAACGGTAATTGTAATGGCAATATTACAATTGCAACCACGCTCTACTACCATTTGAGACCTGGTACTTAGGGAAAGGCAGGATTCGGTTATGATTGTAGACGGGGCCATAATGAATTCCCGTTGTTTGCTCAGGTTCTTTTTTTTTTTTTTTTTTTTAAAAAAAAAGACACGTACACATTATTTGAAAACATTGCAAATAAAAGTTGACAATAAGGAACAGTTATCAAATCTGACTGTTAGACATAATGTCTACACTACTGGCCATTCAGATTGCTACACAACGAAGATGGCGTGCTACAGACGCGAAATTTAACCGACATGAAGAAGATGCTGTGATATGCAAATGGCTAACTTTTCAGAGCATTCACACTAGGTTGGCACTGGTGGCAACGCCTACAACGTGCTGATATGAGGAAAGTTTCCAATCGATTTCTCATACACAAACAGCAGTTGACGGAGTTGCCTGGTGAAATGTTGTTGTGATGCCTCGTGTAACGAGGAGAAATGCGTACCATCACGTTTCCGACTTCGAAAAAGGTCGGATTGTAGCCTTTCGCGATTGCGGTTTATCGTATCGCGACATTGCTGCTCGCGTTGGTAGAGATCCAATGACTGTTAGCAGAATATGGAATCAGTGGGTTCAGGAGGGTAATACGGAACGCCGTGCTGGATCCCAAATGCCTCGTATCACTAGCAGTCGTGATGACAGGAATCTTATCCGCACGGCTGTAACATATCGTGCAGCCACGTCTCGATCCCTGAGTCAACAGATGGGGACGTTTGCAGGACAACAAGCATCTGCACCAACAGTTCGACGGTGTTTGCGGCAGCACGGACTATGAGCTCGGAGACCGTGGCTGCAGTTACCATTGACGCTGCATCACAGACAGGAGCTCCTGCGATGGTGTGCTCTACGACAAACCTGGCTGCAAGAATGGGAAAACGTCATTTCTTCGGATGAATCCAGGTTCTGTTTACAGCATCGTGATGGTCGCATCGCGGTGAACGCACATTAGAAGCGTGTATTCGTCATCGCCGTACTGGCGTATCACCCGGCGTGATGGTATGGGGTGCCATTGGTTACACGTCTCGGTCACCTCTTGTTCGCATTGACGGCACTCTGAACAGTTGACGTTACATTTCAGATGTGTTACGACCCGTGGCTCTACCTTTCATTCGATCCCTGCGAAACGCTACATTTCAGCAGGAGAATGCACGACCGCATGTTGCATGTCCTGAACGGGCCTCTCTGGATACAGAAAATGTTCGACTGCTGCCCTGGCCAGCACATTCTCCAGATCTCTCACCAATTGAAAACGTCTGGTCAATGGTGGCCGAGCAACTGGCTCGTCACAATACGCCAGTCACTACTGTTGATGGACTGTGGTATCGTGTTGAAGCTTCATGGGCAGCTGTACCTGTACACGCCATCCAAGCTCTGTTTGACTCAATGCCCAGGCGTATGAAGGCCGTTATTACCGCCGGAGGTGGTTGTTCTGGGTACTGATTTCTCAGGAACTATGCACCCAAATTACGTGAAAATGTAATCACATGCAAGTTCTAGAATAATATATTTGTTTAATGAATATCCGTTTATCATCTGCATTTCTTCTTGGTGTAGCAATTTTAATGGCCAGTAGCGCAATTTAAAAAAAATTCTTAAACAAGTTGCACTCACGGCTGAAGGCCTTATTGACCAGAAATTCAAATTATTTGTCGGCTGAAGGTCCTAATAGGAATAACTCAGAAAAACAATTTGACGGCTGAAGGCCTGAATAACAAATTATTAAGAAACAGTTAAACTTCTCCAAGTGGTGCTAAAATATTTTTAAAAAAGACAATCATCAAAATTTGACTATTAAAAGACAATATATAACCAAAAATTTTTAAGACCAATTGCACTCACGGCTGAAGGCCTTATTGACAAAAATTCAAATTATTTGTCTGCTGAAGGCCCCAAGTAGTAATAACTCACAAAATCAAGAGACAGCAAAGGACTTGGAAGATCATTTGAACAAAATGAACAGTGTTTTGAAAGGAGGATATAAGATGAACATCCACAAAAGCAAAAAATATGTAATTAAATCAGGTGAAGCTGAAGGAATTACATTAGGAAATGAGACACTTAAAGTAGTAAATGATTTTTGCTATTTGGGCAACAAAATAACTAAGCATGATCGAAGTAGAGTGTATATAAAATGTAGACTGGCGATGGCAAGGAAAGCGTTTCCGAAGAAGAGAAGTTTGTTAACATCGAGTATAGATTTGTCAGGAAGTCTTTTCTGAAAGTATTTCTGTGGAGTGTAGCCATGTACGGATGTGAAGCATGGACATTAAACAGTTTAGACAAGAAGAGAATACTGGCTTTCGGAATGTGGTGCTAGAGAAGAATGTTGAAGATTTGATGGGTAGATCACGTAACTAATAAGGAGGTACTGAACAGAATTGGAGAGAAGGGGAAATTGTGGTACAATCTTACTGAAAGAAGGGACCGGTTGGTAGGACAGGTTCTGGGGCATCAAGTGCTAATTGGAGGGAAGCGTGTAGGGTAAAAATCATAGAGGGAGACCAATAGATGAATACGCTAAGCATATTCAGAAGGATGTAGGGTGCAGTAGTTATTAGGAGATGAAGGGCTTTGCCCAGGACAGAGTAGCATGGAGAGCTGCATCAAACTAGTCTTCGAACTGAGGACCATAACAGCAAAATGTAATATTACCCTCCCACAAATCACTATTAAATTTTTCTTAGTGTCTTCATTAGTTTCAAAACCTTCGAGAGGCTGAAGATATACAAAAGGAAAAACTTTTTACTTATCTTCATTTTCTCTTCTTGTTGTTGGCCCCATTTCTTGCGTCTAGGGGTTCATTCTTGAGGCTGTAATTTTAACTTACTGGGTTTCAGATAACTAAATAACTGAAGAAGTACTATCTGTTGCTATGATTTTCTTTTATTTTATGCCATTCTTCAATATCGCACTGATTCCACTATCTCCATTTTCATAAAACTATCAATTACATTGGCCGTATAGATCTGATAATTGAATTTTCCCTGAAACATTTAAATCTCGTCTTTATCGACGATAATGTTGGAAGAAAATTAATTTCTTCAGCTTCCAACATTATCAGTTACATTGTTGTAGACAAAATTTAAAAAAACACGTGCGTTTCCATCAGAGGCATGCCCGCTACTACTAACTTTCTGTGATACATTATTCCAAAGAGTTTACGAAACAAAAGAATTTACATACTTTCGAGACAAAAGATTAATTTCCACGAAGTTATATCATTATTTTATAAATGAGTACAGCATTAAATTTAGTAATTAGTGTTAGACTGCGTAAATAATACTACGAATTTTAAGTATGCCAGATGTTTAGTAATTTCAAATATTTCTGAAAGAGGAATAATTTTAACTGTACACACAGAGTGTCGCAAATTAATTTCTTTTTATACATTTTAGTCTGAAATATAATACATCATATACGAAATCGAATGAAATTCTTTCAGTGAAACAGCCGAGAATGTTCACCTATACCAGATTCGAGATTAATCCGGTATGGGCTACTTCTATAAAAAAAATGGTTATGTTAGAAAAAGGTCTCCTATTACAAACATCACCATAAATTTTGTCTTGTTCTTATTAATTGTTGTTCTGAAATTCTCACGGGTCTTATTTAATTCTTTTGACATTCCAGTCATAGTTCTTTCGCTCTCTGCCAATAACACTTCATCATCTGCAAACTGAATTGATTCTATCCTTCAACCACAAGCCCGCACTCCTCTATTTTGTTTCAAACATTTCTGAATGATATGCATATACTTCAAATATATGTTAAACAGTAATGGGGAGAGACAGGAGCCTTGCCTCAGTGCCGGCCGCGGTGGCCGAGCGGTTCTAGGCGCTCAGTCCGGAACCGCGCGACTGCTAGGGTCGCAGGTTCGAATCCTGCCTCGGGCATGGCTGTGTGTGATGTCCTTAGGTTAGTTAGGTTTAAGTAGTTCTAAGTTCTAGGGGACTGATGACCATAGAAGTTAAGTCCCATAGTGCTCAGAGCCATTTTTGAACCTTGCCTCACTCCCCTTCGAATTTTGCTGTTCCCTGTACTCTTGTTTTCTGTTGTAGGTACAGGTTTTTAATCTCCCTAGTCGACAACATTCTTCCTTAACATTTCCGTTAATTTATTCTACCGTAATCTATCAAAGGCTTTCTCCAAGTAAATGAAAACAGTATAAATTTCTCTTACTCTTTCAATACATCTGTCACCTATAATTCTCAGCAGTCCAACTGCATCTGTTTACCTTTCCCTCTTCTAAATCGATACCATTTCTCTGCAATACTTTTTACAGTCTTCCGGGAAGTCTTGTACGAGGGCAGTTCAATAAGTAATGCAACACATTTTTTTTTCTCGGCCAATTTTGGTTGAAAAAACCGGAAATTTCTTTTGGAATATTTTCAAACATTCCCGCTTCGTCTCGTATAGTTTCATTGACTTCCGACAGGTGGCAGCGCTGTACGGAGCTGTTAAAATGGCGTCTGTAACGGATGTGCGTTGCAAACAACGGGCAGTGATCGAGTTTCTTTTGGCGGAAAACCAGGGCATCTCAGATATTCATAGGCGCTTGCAGAATGTCTACGGTGATCTGGCAGTGGACAAAAGCACGGTGAGTCGTTGGGCAAAGCGTGTGTCATCATCGCCGCAAGGTCAAGCAAGACTGTCTGATCTCCCGCGTGCGGGCCGGCCGTGCACAGCTGTGACTCCTGCAATGGCGGAGCGTGCGAACACACTCGTTCGAGATGATCGACGGATCACCATCAAACAACTCAGTGCTCAAGTTGACATCTCTGTTGGTAGTGCTGTCACAATTGTTCACCAGTTGGGATATTCAAAGGTTTGTTCCCGCTGGGTCCCTCGTTGTCTAACCGAACACCATAAAGAGCAAAGGAGAACCATCCGTGCGGAATTGCTTGCTCGTCATGTGGCTGAGGGTGACAATTTCTTGTCAAAGATTGTTACAGGCGATGAAACATGGGTTCATCACTTCGAACCTGAAACAAAACGGCAATCAATGGAGTGGTGCCACACCCACTTCCCTACCAACAAAAAGTTTAAAGCCATACCCTCAGCCGGTAAAGTCACGGTTACAGTCTTCTGGGACGCTGAAGGGGTTATTCTGTTCGATGTCCTTCCCCGTGGTCAAACGATCAACTCTGAAGTGTATTGTGCTACTCTTCAGAAATCGAAGAAACGACTTCAGCGTGTTCGTAGGCACAAAAATCTGAACGAACTTCTCCTTCTTCATGACAACGCAAGACCTCACACAAGTCTTCGCACCCGAGAGGAGCTCACAAAACTTCAGTGGACTGTTCTTCCTCATGCACCCTACAGCCCCGATCTCGCACCGTCGGATTTCCATATGTTTGGCCCAATGAAGGACGCAATCCGTGGGAGGCACTACGCGGATGATGAAGAAGTTATTGATGCAGTACGACGTTGGCTCCGACATCGACCAGTGGAATGGTACCGTGCAGGCATACAGGCCCTCATTTCGAGGTGGCGTAAGGCCGTAGCATTGAATGGAGATTACGTTGAAAAATTGTGTTGTGTAGCTAAAAGATTGGGGAATAACCTGGTGTATTTTAATGCTGAATAAAACAACCCCTGTTTCAGAAAAAAAATGTGTTGCATTACTTATTGAACTGTCCTCGTATGAAGCACCTATAGTAGAACTTTTGCTGCGTGAGAAATCGAACTTATGCTTCTAAAATCTTCACATAACTTGCCATTAATTTTCTTCTCAAATGGTATCGTTATTGCAGCAATGAAACGACTGTATTCGGTCAGAAATTACGCCAGAGTGGAAGTGAGTCGTAATATAGTCAGCCACAGCCAGGCGTCTGTGTGTAAGTAGGCTGTTTAGGCTTTTATGTTGGTGACGCCACGTAGCGCTCTGTATGAAAATCACTGACTGTGCTGCGTGCAGTCTGTGGCTGGTTGGACTCATTGTTGGATTATTCACTTGTGTAGTGTTGGGCAGTTGGATGTGAACAGTGCGTAGCGTTGGGCAGTTGGAAGTGAGCCGCCAGCAGTGGTGGATGTGGGAGGAGAGATGGCACTGTTTTGAGAGCGGATGATCTGGACGCGTGTCTGTCAGAAAAAGGAAATTTGTCAAACTGGATGTCACGAACTTATATATATACACTACTGGCCATTAAAATTGCTACACCAAGAAGATGACGAGCTAAAGACGCGAAATTTAATCGACAGGAAGTAGATGCTGTGATATGCAAATGATTAGCTTCTCAGAGCATTCACACAAGTTTGGCGACACCTACAACGTGCTGACATGAGGAAAGATCCCAACCGGCGTTTCCTGGTGAAACGTTGCTGTGATGCCTCGTGTAAGGAGGACAAATGCGTACCATAACGTTTCCGACTTTGATAAAGGTCGGATTGTAGCCTATCGCGATTGCGGTTTATCGTATCGCGACGTGGATGCTCGCGTTGGTCGAGACCCGATGACTGTTAGCAGAATATGGAATCGGTGGGTTCAGGAGGGTAATACGGAACGCCGTGCTGCATCCCGACGGCCTCGTATCACTAGCAGTCGAGATGACAGGCATCTTATCCGCACGGCTGTAACGGATCGTGCAGCCACGTCTCGATCCCTGAGTCAACAGATGGGGACGTTTGCAAGACAACAGCCATCTGCACGAACATTTCGACGACGTTTACAGCAGCACGAACTGTCAGCTCGGAGACCATGGCTGCGGTTACCCTTGACGCTGAATCACAGACAGGAGCGCCTGCGATGGTGTTCTAGACGACGAACCTGGGTGCACGAATGGCAAAACGTCATATTTTGGATGAATCCAGGTTGTGTTTACAGCATCACGATGGTCGCACCCGTGTTTGGCGGCATCGCGGTGAACGTACATTGGAAGCGTGTATTCGTCATCGCCATACTGGCGTATCACCGGGCATGATGGTATGGGCTGCCATTGGTTACTCGTCTCGGTCACCTCTTGTTCGCATTGACGGCACTTTGAACTGTGGACGTTACATTTCAGACGTGTTACGACCCGTGGCTCTACCTTTCATTCGATCCCTGTGAAACCCTACATTTCAGCAGGATAATGTACGACTGCATGTTGCAGGTCCTCTACGGGCCTTTATGGATACAGAAAATGTTCGACTGCTACCGTGGCCAGCACATTCTCCAGATCTCTCACCAATTGAAAACGTCTGGTCAATGTTAACCGAACAACTGGCTCGTCACAATGCGCCAGTCACTACTCTTGATGGACTGTGGTATCGTGTTGAAGCTGCATGGGCAGCTGTACCTGTACACGCCATCCGAGCTCTGTTTGACTCATTGCCCAGGCGTATCAAGGCCTTTATTACGGCCAGAGGTGGTTGTTCTGGGTACTGATTTCTCAGCATCTATGCACCCAAATTGCGTGAAAATGTAATCACATGTCAGTTCTAGTATAATATATTTGTCCAGTGAATCCCGTTTATCATCTTCATTTCTTCTTGGTGTGGCAATTTAATGGCCAGTAGCGTATTATGACTTTTGAACACTATTAAGGTAAATACATTGTTTGTTCTCTATTAAAATCTTTCACCTGCCAACTATATGCCTATCAGTGCCTTCAATAGTTAGAATCTTTCATTTAGCTGGCAGTACTGGCGCTCGCTGTATTGCGGTAGTTCGAGTAGCGAAGATTTTTGTGAGGTAAGTGATTGATGAAGGGTGTAAGTTATTGGTAGTCAGGGCTATTCCTTTGTAGGGATTATTAGAAGTCAGACTGTGTTGCGCTAAAATATGAGGGCAGTTCAATAAGTAATGCAACATTTTTTTTTTCTCGGCCAATTTTGGTTGAAAAAACCGGAAAGTTCTTGTGGAATATTTTCAAACATTCCCGCTTCGTCTCGTATAGTTTCATTGACTTCCGACAGGTGGCAGCGCTGTACGGAGCTGTTAAAATGGCGTCTGTAACGGATGTGCGTTGCAAACAACGGGCAGTGATCGAGTTTCTTTTGGCGGAAAACCAGGGCATCTCAGATATTCATAGGCGCTTGCAGAATGTCTACGGTGATCTGGCAGTGGACAAAAGCACGGTGAGTCGTTGGGCAAAGCGTGTGTCATCATCGCCGCAAGGTCAAGCAAGACTGTCTGATCTCCCGCGTGCGGGCCGGCCGTGCACAGCTGTGACTCCTGCAATGGCGGAGCGTGCGAACACACTCGTTCGAGATGATCGACGGATCACCGTCAAACAACTCAGTGCTCAACTTGACATCTCTGTTGGTAGTGCTGTCACAATTGTTCACCAGTTGGGATATTCAAAGGTTTGTTCCCGCTGGGTCCCTCGTTGTCTAACCGAACACCATAAAAAGCAAAGGAGAACCATCTGTGCGGAATTGCTTGCTCGTCATGTGGCTGAGGGTGACAATTTCTTGTCAAAGATTGTTACAGGCGATGAAACATGGGTTCATCACTTCGAACCTGAAACAAAACGGCAATCAATGGAGTGGCGCCACACCCACTCCCCTACCAAGAAAAAGTTTAAAGCCATACCCTCAGCCGGTAAAGTCATGGTTACAGTCTTCTGGGATGCAGAAAGGGGTTATTCTGTTCGATGTCCTTCCCCGTGGTCAAACGATCAACTCTGAAGTGTATTGTGCTACTCTTCAGAAATTGAAGAAACGACTTCAGCGTGTTCGTAGGCACAAAAATCTGAACGAACTTCTCCTTCTTCATGACAACGCAAGACCTCACACAAGTCTTCGCACCCGAGAGGAGCTCACAAAACTTCAGTGGACTGTTCTTCCTCATGCACCCTACAGCCCCGATCTCGCACCGTCGGATTTCCATATGTTTGGCCCAATGAAGGACGCAATCCGTGGGAGGCACTACGCGGATGATGAAGAAGTTATTGATGCAGTACGACGTTGGCTCCGACATCGACCAGTGGAATGGTACCGTGCAGGCATACAGGCCCTCATTTCAAGGTGGCGTAAGGTCGTAGCATTGAATGGAGATTACGTTGAAAAATAGTGTTGTGTAGCTAAAAGATTGGGGAATAACCTGGTGTATTTCAATGCTGAATAAAACAACCCCTGTTTCAGAAAAAAAATGTGTTGCATTACTTATTGAACTGCCCTCGTATTGTGTGTCAGTTTAGAAATGATCAGAATAATTAAAGAGAAATCTGTCTGAGTACGTTCAGTTTTACTCAGCTGTTTTTGTTTCGAATACATAGAAGTTTACCAGCACAGTCTTTCTTTACATTCAAAGAGGAAATTACATGTGTTACACATTGCAAAGCAAAACGCAGCTGACTGGCGGTTGAAGCCGAGCCATTTGGGAGCTGTATAGCAACAGCTGACGCTGCAATACACTAGTGCAAGGACGGAAGCCTTTCCTCGCTTGCCACCACGGAACGTGCCGTAACTCCTGAATGAACGTAGTCTGTAGCATATACACTCTGTGATCAAAAGTATCCGGACACCTGGCTGAAAATCACCGAAAAGTTGGTGGCGCCCTCCATCGGTAATGCTGGAATTAAATATGGTGTTCGCCCACCCTTAGCCTTAATGACAGCTTCCACTCTCACAGGCACACGTTCAGTCAGGTGCTGGAAGGTTTCTTGGGGAATGGCAGACCATTCTTCACGGAGTGCTCCACAGAGGAGAGGCATCAATGTCGGTCGGTAAGGCCTGGCACCAGGTCGGCGTTCCAAAACATCCCAAAGGTGTTCTATAGGATTCAGGTCAGGAATCCGGGCAGGCTAGTCCAATACAGGGATGTTACTGTCGTATAACCACTCCGCCACAGGCCGTGCATTATGAACAGGTGCTCGATAGTGTGCCCCGAATTGCTCTTCAGCAGTAGGAAGCAAGGAGGTGCTTAACACATCAATGTAGGCCTGTGCTGTGTTGGTACCACGCGAAATAACAAGGGGTGGAAGTCTCCTCCATGAAAAACACAACCACACAGTAACACCACCGCCTCTGAATTTTACTGTTGGCACTACACACACTGGCAGATGACGTTCACCAGGCATTCGCCATACCAACACCACACCATCGGATCGCCACATTGTGTACCGCGATTCGTCACTCCACACAACGTTTTTCCACTGTTCACTCGTCCAATGTTTGTGCTCCTTACACCGAGTGAGGCGTCGTTTGGCATTTACCGGCGTGATGTGTGGCTTATGAGCAGCCGCTCGATCATGAAATCCAAGTTTTCTCACCTCCCACCTATCTGTCACAGTACTTGCAATGGATCATGATGCAGTTTGAAATTCCTCTGTGATGGTCTGGAAAGACGTCTGCCTATTACACATTACGACCCTCTTCAACTGTCGTTGATCTCTGTCAGTCAACAGACGACGTCGGCCAGTACGCTTTTGTGCTGTACGTGTCCCTTCACGTATCCACCTCACTATCGCATCGCAAACAGTGGATCTAGGGATGTTTGGGAGTGTGAAAATCTCGCTTACAGACGTATGACATAAGTGACACCCAATCACCTGATCATGATGAACTGTGATCATTCCACCAACGCATCGGTGAAGAGAACGTGATGCCAAACCTGAGCGGTCCATTCGACATGTCGTTGGGCCCATCTGTACCGCGCTGCACGGTGTCGTGGTTGCAAAGATGGACCCCACCATGGACGTCGGGAGTGAAGCTGCGCATCATGCAGCCTATTGCGCACACTTTGAGTCTTAACACGACGTCCTGTGGCTGCACCAAAAGCACTATTCAACATGGTGGCGTTGCTGTCAGGGTTCCTCCGAGCCATAATCCGTAAGTAGCGGTCATCCACTGCAGTAGTAGCCCTCGGGCGGACTGAGCGAGGCATGTCATCAACAGTTCACGTCTCTCTGTATCTCCGAACAACATCGCTTTGGTTCACTCCGAGACGCCTGGACACTTCCCTGGTTGAGAGCCCTTCCTGGCACACAGCAACAATGCGGGCGTGTTCCGACCGTCTAGGCGTGGTTGAACTGCAGACAACACGAGCCGTGTATCTCCTTCCTGGTGGAGTGACTGGATATGGTCGGCTGTCGGACCCCCTCAATCTAGTAGACGCTGCTCATGCATGGTTGTTTACGTCTCTGAACAGTCAAAGGGACTGTGTCTATGATCACAATATCCACAGTCCGCGTCTGTCTTCAGGAGTTCTGGTAACTGGGGTGATGCAAAACTTTTTTTTATGTGTGTATATTCTTCTTCATTATTTGCAACAGTCTACCAAATCTAGAGTCACTTCTCGATTTTACAACTATAGAAATAACTGGGTTTTGAGGCGAAGAACCTAACTAGCCACGTTCGGAGCTCATTTTCATCCAGAAAGAAAGGTTTTCGACACAAAGCAGGTAAAGATGAAAATCTGTATGCCCAAGATGAATAATGTGGGTGCGTTATTGTACGACTTTCCAACCCAACTCCGGTGTAGTCGGAGACGTGTTCGGAGGCAACTCGATCAGGCTGAACGCTGTCCAGCGAATCCAGTAAGATGGAGGTTCCCTGCTATTTCGGTGTGGCACTATGTGGGGCCGATGTAACCCGTTGGTGGTCATGGAAGGCGCCGTAACGGCTGTACAATACGTGAATGCCATCCTCTGACTGATAGTGCAACCGTATCGGCAGCATATTGGAGTGGCATTCGTCTTCAGGGACGACAATTCGCGCCCCAACCGTGCACATTTTGTGAATGACAACGACATCGTTCGAGTAGAGTGGCCAGCACGTTCTCCAGGCATCATGAACCCTATCGAATATGTCTGGGACAGATTGAAAAGGGCTGTTTACGGACGACATGACGCACTGACCACTCTGACGGATCTACGCTGAATCGCCGTTGAGGAGTGGGACAATCTGGACCAACAGTGCCTTGATGAACTTGTGGATAGTATGCCACGACGAAGAGAGGCATGCATGAATGCGAGATGACGTGCTACTCGGTATTAGAGGTACCGGTGGGTACAGCAGTCTGGACCGCCACCTCTGAAGGTATGGAGTTACAACGTGCAGTGTGTGGTTTTCATGAGCAATAAAAAGGGCGGAAATGATGGTTATATTGATCTCTATTGCAATTTTCTGTACAGGTTACGGAACTCGTGGAACCGAGGTGACGCAGAACTCTTTTTGATGTGTGTATTTGTCGACAGCTGGTAAATTTGACTTCAACGACGTAATCAATCAGTTTGCTTCGCTCAAAACAAAGAAATGCAATTTTAAATTACGAGAAAAACATAGTTCCTGCAAAGATATATTTTCTCAATTATTAAGTACGGCGCTTATCTTTTATTTATAATTCATAATTTGTAAGAAGGAAGTGGAATCTGTGCTTTATTGTTAGGTTGATGCGTAAATTCGTAGCGTCTCTCTTTTGCTTGTTGGTATTCCGGCCGCACTGGGTTTATTTATCGAGTGTCATTTTTTTTATTTGTAGTTCACTGTTCATTTTGTCACCGGGAAGTAGTGAGTGTAGCTGTGGACGCTAGAAAATGGGAGTCCCAAATGTAGAAATCGAAACATTTTCGACGTATTCTTCTTATTGTGTTCAGCAGAGAGGAGAGAGCAGCGGAGGAAGCCAGAAGCATTTGCGCCGTGTATTGGGATATTGCCATCTGAAAGAGCACGACAAGAAAACGGGTTTCTCGTTTCCAGGAGGATCGTTTTGACATTACTGACTCTCCACGTTCTGGGTCACCTTCGGAGTTTGGAAAAAATTGGTGTTAAGTTCCTATGGGACCAAGCTGCTGAGTTCATCGCTCCCTAGGCTTACTCACTACTTAATCTAACTTGAACCGTGGCAGGGCCCCATTAGACCGGGTAGCAACCCAGCGCGGTTTCTTCGGGGTTTGATAAAGACCGCTTAAAGGTATTGATCCACAACGGTTCACGTCAGTGCACTCGAGAAGTGGCAAATGTGATGAACTGCGATCATTCGGCCATCGTGCGACGTTTGCATGCAGTGGAGAAAGTTCAAAAATCGGATGTATAAGTACCACATGCTCTAAGCCAAAATCACGCAAATCAGCAGGTGACTTCACTATTGGCCATTAAAATTGCTACACCGAGAGGAAATGCAGATGATAAACGTGTATTCATTCGACTAGAACTGACATGTGATTACATTTTCTCGCAATTTGGGTGCATAGATCCTGAGAAATCAGTACCCAGAACAACCACCTCTGACCGTAATAACGGCCTTGATATGCCTGGGCATTGAGTCAAACAGAGCTTGGATGGCGTGTACAGGTACAGCTGCCCAGGCAACTTCAACACGACACCACACTTCATCGAGAGTAGTGACTGGCGTATTGTGACGAGCCAGTTGCTCGGCCACCATTGACCAGACGTTTTCAGTTGGTGAGAGATCTGGAGAATTTGCTGTCCAGGGCAGCAGTCGAACATTTTATGTATCCAGAAAGGCCCGTAAAGGACCTGCAACATGCGGTCGTGCATTATCCTGCTGAAATGTAGGGTTTCACAGGGATCGAATGAAGAGTAGAGCCACCGGTCGTAACACATCTGAAATGTAACGTCCACCGTTCAAAGTGCCGTCAATGCGAACAAGAGGTGACCGAGACGTGTAACCGATGGCGCCCCATACCATCACGCCGGGTGATACGCCAGTATGGCGATGACGAATACACGCTTCCAATGTGCATTCACCGCGATGTCGCCAAACACGGATGCGACCATCACGATGCTGTAAACAGAACCTGGATTCATTCGAAAAAATGACGTTTTGCCATTCGAGCACCCAGGTTCGTCGTCGAGTGCACCATCGCAGGTACTCCTATCTGTGATGCAGCGTCAAGGGTAACCGCAGCCACGGTCTCCGAGCTGACAGTCCGTGCTGCTGCAAACGTCGTCGAACTGTTCGTGCAGATGGTTGTTGCCTTGCAAACGTCCTCATCTGTTGACTCAGGGATCG
The DNA here is from genome assembly GCF_023864345.2 of Schistocerca serialis cubense. Classification (NCBI taxonomy): domain Eukaryota; kingdom Metazoa; phylum Arthropoda; class Insecta; order Orthoptera; family Acrididae; genus Schistocerca; species Schistocerca serialis. Next base: position 119,907,312 of record NC_064648.1, read on the forward strand.
AGACGTGGCTGCACGATCCGTTACAGCCATGCGGATAAGATGCCTGTCATCTCGATTGCTAGTGATACGAGGCCGTTGGCACGGCGTTCCGTATTACCCTCCTGAACCCACCGATTCCATATTCTGCTAACAGTCATCGGATCTCGACCGACGCGAGCAGCAATGTCGCGATACGATAAATCGCAATCGCGATACGCTACAATCCGACCTTTATCAAAGTCGTAAGCGTGATGGTACGCATTTCTGCTCCTTACACGAGGCATCACAACAACGTTTCACCAGGCAACGCCGGTCAACTGCTGTTTGTGTACGAGAAATCGGTGGGATACGTTCCTCATGTGAGCACGTTGTAGGAGTCGCCACTGGCGCCAACCTTGTGTGAATGCTCTGAAAAGCTAATCATTTGTATATCACAGCATCTTCTTCCTGTCGGTTAAATTTCGCGTCTGTAGCACGTCATCTTCGTAGTGTAGCAATTTTAATGGCCAGTAGTGTATTTGTGCACCTCTGCTTGCTTGCCACCAAATGGCTCGTGAACAACACTTACCATTCCAATCCTGTTTTGTTACTGGTGACGAGAAATAGTGTTTACTTTAACATTAGGAAAAGAAAATAATGGTTCAACCCAAACAAAGCAGCAACTCCTGGTACGAGGTGCATTCAAGTTCTAATGTCTCCGATTTTTTTTCTAATTAACTACTCACCCGAAATCGATGAAACTGGCGTTACTTCTCGATGTAATCGCCCTGCAGACGTACACATTTTTCACAACGCTGACGCCATGATTCCATGGCAGCGGCGAAGGCTTCTTTAGGAGTCTGTTTTGACCACTGGAAAATAGCTGAGGCAATAGCAGCACGGCTGGTGAATGTGCGGCCACGGAGAGTGTCTTTCATTGTTGGAAAAAGCCAAAAGTCACTAGGAGCCAGGTCAGGTGAGTAGGGAGCACGAGGAATCACTTCAAAGTTGTTATCACGAAGAGACTGTTACGTAACGTTAGCTAGATGTGCGGGTGCGTTGTCTCGGTGACACAGCACACGCGCATCCCTTCCTGGACGTTTTTGTTGCAGTGCAGGAAGGAATTTGTTCTTCAAAACATTTTCGTAGGATGCACCTGTTACCGTAGTGCCCTTTGGAACGCAATGGGTAAGGATTACGCTCTCGCTGTCCCAGAACATGGACACCATAATTTTTTCAGCACTGGCGGCTACACGAAATTTTTTTGGTGGTGGTGAATCTGTGTGCTTCCATTGAGCTGACTGGCGCTCTGTTTCTGGATTGAAAAATGGCATCCACGTCTCATCCATTGTCACAACCGACGAAAAGAAAGTCCCATTCGTGCTGTCGTTGCGCGTCAACATTGCTCGGCAACATGCCATACGGGCAGCCGTGTTGTCATCCGTCAGCATTCGTGGCACCCACCTGGATGACACTTTTCGCATTTTCAGGTCGTCATACAGGATTGTGTGCACAGAACCCACAGAAATGCCAACTCTGGAGGCGATCTGTTTGACAGTCATTCGGCGATCCCCCAAAACAATTCTCTCCACTTTCTCGATCGTGTCGTCAGACCGGCTCGTGCGAGCCCGAGGTTGTTTCGGTTTGTTGTCACACGATGTTCTGCCTTCATTAAACTGTCGCACCCACGAACGCACTTTCGACACATCCGTAACTCCGTCACCACACGTCTCCTTCAACTGTCGATGAATTTCAATTGGTTCCACACCACGCAAATTCAGAAAACGAATGATTGTACGCTGTTCAAGTAAGGAAAACGTCGCCATTTTAAGTATTTAAAACAGTTGTCATTCTCGCCGCTGGCGGTAAAATTCCATCTGCCGTACGGTGCTGCCATCTCTGGGACGTATTGACAATGAACGCGGCCTCATTTTAAAACAATGCGCATGTTTCTATCTCTTTCCAGTCCGGAGAAAGAAAAATCGGAGGCCTTAGAACTTGAATGCACCTCGTACAAGACCTTTATGCACCCGCGAAAGATAATGCCATACATCTTCTGGAACAGCGACGTGTAGTGCACTACGAATTGCGTCCCCGGGGTGTAAACATCACTGCTGATATTTGTTGTCAACAAATGAGGCGTCGCCGGCCGGTGTGGCCGAGCGGTTCTAGGCGCTACAGTCTGGCACCGCGCGACCGCTACGGTCGCAGGTTCGAATCCTGACTCGGGCATGGATGTGTGTGATGTCCTTAGGTTAGTTAAGTTTAAGTAGTTCTGAGTTCTAGGGGACTGATGACCTCTGCAGTTAATACCCTTAGTACTCAGAGCCATTTTTTGAACTGAGGCGTCTTGCAGACGCAGTCGGAGGACAACGATCAAGAAGATTGCCTCAAGTGATGTTACTCCACGATAACGCCCGCTTGCATTCTGCTAGATTGACAAAAAACACTATACCGGGGTTGGGTTGGAAAGTCGTACAATATCGCACCCACATTATTCATTTTGCGCCTTCAGCTTTCCACCTTTTCCATTTTCTGTCGAACATCTTCCTTACTGGATGAACATGCGATCCGAACGTGCCTCGTTAAGTTCTTCGCCTCAAAACCACCTGATTTATGAAGTTCAGAAATCAAGTTACTCCAGCATTGGCTGATTGTTGTAAATAATGAAGAAGACTATATTATTGCTGATTAAAGTGTCTGTTCAAATGGCTTTAACCACCATGGGACTTAACATCTGAGGTCGTCAGTCCCCTAGAACTCAGAATTACTTAAACCCAACTAACCTAAGGACAGCACACACATCCATGCACGAGGCAGGATTCGAACCTGCGACCGTAGCAGCAGCGCGGTTCCGGACGGAAGCGCCTAGAACCGCTCGGCCACAGCGGCCGGCTGCATTCTGCTAGACTGACAAAAAACACTATACCGGAGTTGCGTTGGAAAGTCGTACAATATCGCACCCACATTATTCATTTTGAGCCATCAGATTTTTACCTTTTCCACTTTCTGTCGAACATCTTCCTTTCTGGATGAAAATGCGCTCCGAACGTGCCTCGTTAAGTTCCTCGCCTCAAAGCCCCGTGATTTATGAAGTTGAGAAAACAAGAAGTTACTCCAGCATTGGCAGACTTGTTAATAACGAAGAAGACTATTATTGCTGACTAAAGTGTCTGTTCAAATGGCTCTGAGCACTATCGGACTTAACTTCTGAGGTCATCAGTCCCCTAGAACTCAGAATTACTTAAACCTAACTAACCTAAGGACATCACACACATCCATGCACGAGGCAGGATTCGAACCTGCGACCGTAGCGGTCGCGCTGTTCTGGACGGAAGCGCCTAGAACCGCTCGTCCACTCCGACCGGCTGAAGTGTCTGTTATGTATATCTAATGTGTTTAATAAACTTACGAAAAAACACTGAACTTACACAGCAACCTAATATATATCACAGTAAAACCAATACTAAAAATAATAAGATATCGATTTTGTTTTACTATGAATTTTTTTAGGTAGTTGATATATTTTCTAAGAAACATTTAATCTGTTGTGAGCAATATTTTTGTTAATTAGTAACACTTTCAATAATGCTTCAGTTTTATTAATTATACGTACAAAATTCGCTAAACCAGCGCAGAAAAGTATTCAGTGTATAGTTATAATCACGTGATACTGAAGGAACTAGATTAGGAAACGAGACACTTAAAGTAATAGATAGTTTTTACTATTTAGGCAGCTTTAATAACTGATTATGGCCGAAGTAAAGAGGATATAAAATGTGGACTTAGCAATGGCAAGACAAGGACTTCTGAAGAAGAGAAATTTGTTAACATCGAGTGTAGAGGTAAGTGTCAGGAAGTTTTTTTCTGAAAGTATTCGTATGGACTGTAGCCACCTATGGAAGTGAAACAAGGACGATAAACAGTTTATTCAAGAAGAGAATAGAAGCTTTTGAAATGATGATACCGAAGTTGAATGTGATGCTACAGAAGAATGCTGAAGATTACGTAACTAATGAGGAGGTACTGAATAGAATTGAGGAGAAAGGAATTTGTGGTGTGACCTGATTAGAAGAAGGGATCGATTAGTAGCACCCATTCTGAGACTAGGGATCACTGTAGGGGGTGACCAAAAGATAAATGCAGTAAGCAGATCTTGGGTGATGTAGGTTGCAGTAGTTGCTGGGAGATTAGGGCTCCACAGGGACGAGGAATATGGAGAGATCCAATAAACCAGTATTCGAACTGAAGACCACAACAACAGTTATAATGAGGGGTGGCACCTTTGACAGTTCTCCCAGTCGCTCAGAATGACTTCGGTACGGCTCTGATTGTGTGGCATGTGCCAGACCAAAATTAGAAAGCTCAGTGGACGAGAAAGGGAATTTTTTAAGGGCATGCAACCACCATCACTTGCTTATTGTGCACAGTCTTAACTGTACCTCTGTTCATCGCTGGTGATAGCGTCAGACACGGCTAGGTCCGAAACTATATTACGTATTTAATAGGGTAAACAAATCGTCCATTCAATAAAAGCGTAACTGATTGCAGTTTTCTTTCATTGTTAGAACTCTATCTTTAGAGACAAACATGAAACGCCTGTTCGGTATTTACTGTAGTCACTGAATAGAAGTGTTTTACAATAATCAACCTATTGCGCAGTCTGAATTACGATCATCTCGTTTTCAATCGGATATCGGGCTGTGCAGTACGAAGTACGAACATCCACCCATCCTTCCATTTACAAATTACGCAGCGAAACGACGCGAGATGGCACCACGAAGCAGGTAAACTAACGCTCCTAGCGGAGATCATGACAACTTGGTAAGATGCCATACTCCGGAAAGAGACGTTGAAGTTTGCGACAATTGCCGACCGATAAATTTAACACTTATCTCGGAATCTGCGAATTATTAACAGATGACTCGCTGGGTGGTTCAGTGCGCCGTTATGACGGATATATTATGGCGGTTACAATGTTTGTGTTGCAGTTGTTACCTACATACGACAATTAGTGTCTGCAGCAACAATTAAAAATCAAGAGCACGATAGTGTGTGCAAAGTGTTTATTATTCATACAAGGTAATTACAGTGTGCATGAATATGTAATGCTGAATATATTACCTGAAATATTTAATTGGATTCACAACTTATAATAGCAGTTCGAGCGTCAACCATTAGAATCTACACGATGCAGTGTAGAAAGGCAGGATTCGTAATTTGTAGAATTTGCACATGCGTTTAATGTTATTTTGGATGCGGTATGGGAAGAGGCGCTGTTAATTCGTCTTATGTGATGATCTTCAAATTATGGACGGGCGACTTGTGACAGTTAGGCAATGCCGGTAAATATTGCTGCTGTCAGTTGTTCTGAATCACTCACATGTTTACATGTCGAGTCTTTGTTTTGGTACTTGAAGCCTGTTGGAGGCGTGTGTCTGAGAGGATTATTATTACTGAAATTTATCTGAAACAATGCATGTAAGTTCTCTCGGTGTTCGAAAGTAGCAGTTACCAGTTATACTTTTTGAAATTTAGGAGAGTTTTAGCTGGAGAATATGTGTGCTGCAGATTTTGTTTGTCACTTTCTCACTGGAAGTACACAAACTGTTTACAATGGAATTGTTTAACAGTTGAAGAAAGTGTGCGTGTGTTTTTTATAAAATTACTCAATTCATATGTTGTAGCGAACTGCTCAGATGTGTTAGTTTCTTTCTTCAATATTTATAGCGCACAACGTTTCCATAAACATATAATTACTTAAGGATTGATCAATATACAGTGGCATCATGATACAGTTGTACAGCTGTGAATGTCCACAGTACAAAATTTTGTTCTTCCTTCCTTTTTAAGTGACTTTCAACAAACAGTACACACAGCTTCACACTTGTACAAAAATTTTCTCACTGACTCCTACCACAAAATGAAGGAAAGAAAAAAGTATCACTTAATCGCTGTTCTAGCAGTACTGGTTCAACATCAGGCGTGGTATTTTAATTTATTACGTATTTACTGTTGAGCGTATTCACAGTGCATTTTGCAGACAGTATTTTCACATACTGGTGGATGTACCTGCAAATTTATATTATTTCACGACATGTCGTTCAGATGATATCAAATCATAACGACTGAGATGCATGGAGAACTAGCTTTTGCTTCAAAGTCCAAATTACCAAGAATATACTCATCCAGTGTTTGATAATAATAGTGCACTTTCTAACAGACTTTAAACACAATTTCAAACCTTCTCTAAAATGTTTCTCACTTGCATGATTAACATCAAATAGTTAACACATAACTCATTTGTAATGTCATTAGAATTTTGGAACTGTTTCATATTTAATAGTTGGGGTTATTGGTGGATGTAGAATGCCATAGTTATGCAGAGATGAAGAGGGTTGCCCAGGATAAACTAGGTGGGAGGCCTGCATCAAACCTGTCTTCTAAGTGAGGACAGTAAGAACAACATCATATGCTATATGGTTATGTTTCTCCTTGTATTAAACCGAGATATCCAATATCAGTGTAAAATGATCCCTTTATGAATATGCTTTATTTCAATGCCAAGATCATGTTCAGGTCAGTATGCCCAGCAACAGGTGACTGTACTTGCTTTATGTTTGCCAGAGTCAACAGCAACGTCTCACTTCTAGTGACCATTTTTTTCCGTCCTTTATCCATATGAATTTTTGAGAGGAAGCATGAAATGTTTGAATGGAAACTCTGAGCACCACCAATCACATCAAAACAAGACCTACAAACTTGCCATTCTCACAAACTAAACTCCGTGACGTCTCACACCACAACAGCCTTACGTCACGGGTCAAAGCTGACGAGTGGAATCGGACGCTTCCGTTGACCCAACACACTGTGGATGCCCACATATATTTGTCTAAGAGGGGGCAAGATTCCAAAAGTTCCATTTTTGATACAACTGTTTAATTGAATTTGGCAATATGTTGTGCCCCAAGAGATAAACTTGACATGAAGTTGATTGTATCTTGAATGTTAGAGAGCTATCCAGCGAAATTTTTTAAAGATATATTATTACTTCTTTTACTTATTTATTAATTAATTTATTTTTTTTAACCTTACTTTATATGGGCCATCTCTTACATCAAACCCGAGTTTCACACATGTAGTACCTTTATGTAATCATAGTTACCAAAAAATTAATTTTAATGTGAGAAATAGTATTTATTTGAATGTCTATAGAGACAGTGTGAGTAGATAATACTGACTGTGAACTAATAAAGTTAGGGCTGACAGAAGCGTCCAATCCCACGTGTCGGCTTTGACCCGTGACGTAAGGGTGTCGTCGTGTGTGATGTCATGACGGCGCGGAGTTTGGTTTGTGAGTGGGTCCTAAAGTTAATACTGGCAGGACTTCTGCTGCCACTAATGGTGGTAATAGTAACATAAATAATAATAACAATAATGATAGTGGCAGATATAAAAAGAATTTATAGCTATACGAAACAAATGTTTTCTGATAAAGCAAGTTCTGGAGTAAGGAAATTTAAGGAGACTGCATCAGCATCAATGTTGGGAAATGAGGAAGATCTGATTGGAAAGAAGGATGTACATGGTTAATAGATATGTCATAAATTGTCTTCCGGGGCTGGACACGGTAATTAGTTCTCAAATACAATGCTAGAGGTTATTCGAGAGTCAGGTTCCTGCTACTGAGAAGGACTTCGAGAAAGTGGCTAAACAGTGGAGTGGGTTTGAAAGGATTTTGCTCCGATAGGAATGGGTGTACCTGCCTTGTAGTTCGGATAAGAGTGTTAAGGTTGAGGAGAGATATGACGGACAGTGGTTGTTGAAAATACAGTGGAGACGACAGAGGATATGGAAATATCTTACGTTATTTTTGAGATCAATAGGGAAGAGCTTTTTATATTTTTCTAGGGTGTGGAGAGACGCTGATACCCTCTTGCGTAATGCAGTTACATGCTCAGTACGATTTAGATTTTCATCTGTTGTTACTCCCAGATTCTTTGCCAAGAAAGGGAAGTTGATATTTGTCCCATTTAGGACTAAAGATGGGAGGGATTCCCAATATTTCGGACAAAGTAGCCTAGAATGACCAATCAGTACCACTTGGGTTTTGGATGGATTGAGCTTTAATCCTACCTTCTGCGCCCATTTTGATAGTCCACACAGTCCGGTATTGAGATTCGTGATAGCTGTCTTTAGGATAATTGGTTTTGCACTTAGATACAACTGGAGGTCATCAATTTACATGTGGTATTTGCAGTAGGACAAAACTGACGACATATCATTTATGTATGGTGAAAAGAGTATAGGACCTCATACTGAATGCTGGGAGACACCTGATATTGTCTGCCTCCATTGTGACTCTGTGGTGCCGGACATGATGCAATGCTGGTGAGATGTCGGGTATGAGTGAAAATGTTGCACTGCACTTGGCAAGACGTTTAGGGTGCTAAGCTTGGCAAACAAAATGTCAAAGTCACCAATTTCAAAGACTTTGCTTAAATCTAGAAAGCACATGATTGTGCATCCAAGGCAAGCTTCAGGCCATCTGTTACATTTATTACAACAAATGGTGTGCTGCAGTGTTTGCAGAGACCTGATTGGTGTTAGTCTAAGTTGTTTCTAGTTAGGTAGTTTCTTAGCTGGTCATGGGCCATATATTCTAAGGCCCGAACAGCACGGGAAGAATTCAGATAGATCGATAACCAAAAGGTGGTGGAGCAGCCTTTTATGTAGTGGCTTAGTTAGTCCCAGTTTTCAGGCCTCGGGGATAATGCTTGTAGTTAATGAGTGGTTGAAGACACCTGTTATAGTGGGCAGTAGTAAGTCAGTAATGAGCTTCATCATTTGGACTGTGATACCATTGTGTCCAGTAGAGCTGATCTAATATACATGATATGTTTTTTCATAGTGTTGCAAATAACAGAAATTACATAGATTTTTTTTATGTCTTCAGTCGTTTACTCCCATAAAGTAATCAGTGATGGCCCACAGCCTTCTAGACAGCCAAAGTTTGGCTGCTGTGTGGTGATACCTTAAACTTCCTGACACACTGCCTCTGTTGCCAGCAGATGATGCCAAAGCGGCTGACCTGGTTTCATGTTTCACCCGCAGGTGCAGATGGCAGGTGCTCTATCCGACTGAGCCACCAAGGACACAGAGGATATTGCGAGTGCAGGGACTTATATCTGGCACACTCCCTCTGAGACCCACACTTCCAACTTATTGTCCACATGCTACATTTGTAATGCTCTTGCCCACTATACTCATTACTCACAGTAGTCAATCTATCGATTCCCATAAGAGTTTGAGCAATGTGAATGTAACTGCACTAAAGATGATCATTGGCCAGTAAGCCTTAGTATATGAAGATGGTATCTGTTCTATCGGACAAACTTCTTCAGTGTGAGGGGTACATTCACATTGTTCTAATTCTTACGGGAATTGGTAGATTGACTACTGTGAGTAATGAGTATAGCGGGCAGGGGCACTAAAAATGTAGTGTGTGGACAATAATTTGGAAATGTTGGTCTCATGTGGAGCATGCCAGAGATAAGTCCCTGCAGTCACACTATTCTCTGTGTCCTCGGTGGCTCAGTTGGATAGTGTGTCTGCCGTGTAAGCAGGAGATCCCGGGTTTGAGTTCCAATCAGGGCACAAATATTCAACTGTCCCCGTTGATATTCATCAACGGCAGTAAGGAGCTAATGGTCTGGATGTCATTGTAATTTCATTCTTCGAGAGTTGCAAGATCACTAATGGTATATATATTTTTGGACATGTCCGAAAGAACGGATACCATTTTCATATATATAAGGCTTACTGGCCAATGGTCTTCTCCAGTGCAGATGCAGTCACATTGCTCAGTCTCTTACGGGAATCGGTAGATTGACGGCCACGAGTAATGAGTACTACAACTTTAATTTGCGGACAATAAGATGCAAGTATGTGTCTCACAGGGAACTTGCCAGAAGTAAGTCCCTGCAGTCGCACTATCCTCAGAGGCTCAGTCAGATAGTGTGTCTGCCATGTAAGCAGGAGATCCTGGGTTCGAGTCCTAGTCGGGGCACACATTTTCAAATCTCCCCGTTGATACTATCAACGTCTATAAGCAGCTAATGGTCTGGATTTCATTGTAAATTCAACCAAGTAATCAGTGAGTCTCTGTTTTGTTTGTGGTTAAGTCGTGGTTATCGGTAATGTGAAGTACCGGTTCAGTTTTTCAGTTGGGACAATGGGATCAACTTCAGCTTATACTCTGCGTATAACAACACCATGCAGATTTTTCCATAGGGTAGCTGGTCTACTTCTCTTGACAATTAATGTATGGACATGCCTGAGTTTTACACTTCTCACAGCTTGACTGACTTTGGTCTACTTCTGTTTGTAAGCAGTACGATTTTCAGGAGTGGGGTGCCGTATGTACGCCTGATGTGCAGCATCTGTGATTCACAAGCTGTTTTAGTCCATCAGTTAGCCAAGGTGCAAGTTTCCTTCTTAGTTTTCTGGTTTTTAGGGGAGCATGTGTGTCATATGGTTGAGTAAGTTTGTAAGTAATTCCACAAAGGTGTGTGTTTATATCCGAGAAGGGAATAGAAGACATCCCCCCAAACTATTTCTTGTGCCGCAGTTGAAAATTCAGATAAATTAATGTTTGAAGTCATTGTATGGAGTCAGATGTGGTTTCTTCCTGGGACACTCTAGTGAGTATGTTACGAAGATTTCGCCATGGGCATGTGGTTTCCTGCCCACTCGTGTCTATAATAGGGTGCCTAGGAAGCTGTTTTCTTGTGTAGCTAGACAACATACAAGCAAATCATATTAATGGAGTTTATCACAGTAAATGAATTGACAGTACTTAACTTTGTATTTACAACAAGTTGTCACAAGTGATGGGTGACATATGAATAATCAATGTCTTTCACTATATACAATGTTCGTGCAAGTAATAGATATGGATCACAAGTCATGACTCTTCTAGTCCGGTTCTACTAGTGCGCAGCCGAGGCTGGTGGAAGCGGCACTTATATTCTCTTTAGATAGAAACCGCTCCTGTCGTGGTGTGGTCCTAGTCAGTGTACTATTGGCTGTCATGTTCTCACTGCCTTCCCTGTGGTTACATTTTCGATCTTCGTGTCGGCGCTTGTCGTTACGCCGGAACAGGGCGGACGTGCCAAGTGCAGATATTTGAAAGGTATGAATTACTCTGTTTAAAGATTTCATTGAAAATATATGTGTGGCTGCAGTTTGTGTGATGGGTAGGAGCAAACGGAAGTAGAGATACGTCTAATGGTGAAAACCTCTGCTTAAATTTCACATTGGAAGGATTGTTGTATAGAAAATTTATGTTAGTGTGGCCAGGTATAATTATATGCTCGTATGCCCTTCAAGACTTGGAAAAGCAGTTTCGAAGCAGGCAAACCCGCCTGCCTTAGGAGGTTCGTAGAGGACGTGTGTTGGGCACTATCTGTTAAGGGTCTTGATCGCTATGAACATATATTCCACTTGTTTGTCTTCATTACTGTTGGATATATGTAGCACACTAGGTGATAAAATCAGAGCATGTGTACGCCCCTACTCCAATCCCCCTCGTTTGTTATGTCTTACCTTAAAGGTAAGCATATTACACTAGTATATCCAGATTACATATTTTTATAATATGGAAATGGATACAGGAAATCTTTGAAAACAATTGTCAAATTGGTCAGTAGTACTCAACCAAAATGGCCTTTGTCTGCCTGGTTTGGTATATTATTCTGTAAACATGGCAACTGGACTAAAGAACTCGCAACTCTGTGGTGGATGTTGCACAGGGTTGCACCTCATATACTTTAAGAACCTCATACACCTTTTTGCCCTTGATGTTTCACCATTTTTTCTTCTCATCGAGTGCAGAAATTTTATTTTTTTCTTTGTTTTTAGCCCGCAGATGTAGTATAGGTAACTGCACCTATGGTATAGTGTGACTGTGTTCTTCATACACTACTACACTCACTCAGCTTTGTAAAACTGAGTGAAGTCTCAGCAAGCCTCGATGGATCAGCTGCAAACTTACTGTCGAGATTAAGATATGTGTAAGCAAATGGGTTGTTCTTTTGGGAATTGGGAATGGTGTCAGGCCTGTTACAATGCAACCATGTTCACACTGTGCTAGATGTTGGAAGTGTCACGTTTTGTAGCTCATTAACAACCAAGTGACAGAGACGAGATCGGGTTCCCTGTTACAGGAGTGTTGTGTAAGGGTTAGCTCTCATCTTGACTGCAGAACAGTGCCAAAACTGAAGCCCTACCATATAACTGATATGATTTCACACAAACAGCTTGACAGCCTTAAAATCCAAGGCATATGGTGACTGCAAAAGTCACAGTATATCGCATTGCAATCCTCAGCACCATTCAACTGGTCTCTCTTTTACAATACTCTTTAACACACAACGTGCTTCGGATAACTTAATCAAACATGGTTTTGCACCCCATCACTGAAGACACAAGTAACACCAACCAGTTACTTCTGGACAATGAACATACCGCTATGCCCCTTGCACTATTTCCTGTCAGTTCTGAAAACTGACTCCAAGCCCATCAACATGTGACTTTAGGTATAATTTTATTTTTCATTTAATAATCAATATACACAGAAGAAAGGTTAACGAAAAGTTGAGTGGAATTGGTCACTTCAATAAAGGTGTGTTTGTTTATTTCTTAACCAGAAATATATCATCTGAAAAAAATTAACAAATGCAAGAGGGAAGGAAATGAAACTTTGATTGGCTAGGTGGTATTTTATGTTAATAATATTGAACAAGTTAAACTTTTAGTTTTGGCTTGTAGTGAGGCACACATTCATTAACCTGGTAAAATACTGTTACTTGTAAAGTGTCAGACTATGGTTCCAAAGCTCCTGGGTTTGATCCCTGGTCAGTCCTGGTATTTTAATCCATCACTCCTCACTCTCTTTCACCTCTAGCAATGTTTGTTAATTTGGAAATTGCTGAATTCCACTGTCGTTTGTTCCAGCATACAATAAACTGTAAGTGTCCCTATAACTGGATGGGAAAGTCAGTTTGAAGCTGGGAGAAAGAGAATGGCGCACCACTGTGTCTATACAGGGTGTTTCAAAATTATCCTATAATGGTATGTCTGGAAACCAGTACTTGAGACTTGGGCCATTTTATTTGTTGTGGTGAGTAATTTGTGGTATTATTTGGTGTAGGCAGGCCTCACAGGTTGAACTTGCAATTCAAAATCTGAAAAATCCATTCTCCATCTTCTGTCAATAGAACTGGTACAAGTGCTATCTAAACCACATATTCAACTGAACTGACAGCCATTGACTGTTTTCCATGTGTTTAGTGACTTCCTCAAGTAGAATGGGATACAGATGGTCGTAGTTAGTTCAGTACCACTGTTCACAGACAAAAAATTTATCTCTACTGTATTAACAATAAACTAATTACTGTGCTACTAAATACTATTTGTACTTTTATCAGCCAAATGTAGAGGAATTAGAGGAAAATCTACTATCTTGTGAAAAAAATTGCTGCTTCCATATTTATTCATCCAGTAATTATCTCACATTGATATAGGATTTGTCATCACAATAAAATGAAAACAAATAGCTTAAAATGTATACCCACATAATATATAAATGTTTTTAAATGCAAATATTTTAGGTTTGCCTTTATTGTGACTGTTATTTACTCTGATTGAAACAACAAGTTTACTATTAAAAAAAAAATCATGATTTTTCTTTTCCACAATGCATTTAAAAGGTTGAAGCTTCTGTCATCAGGTAGATTATATATATATATATATATATATATATATATATATATATATATATATATATATATATATATATATATATATATGTTTCCCTCTATTATAACTATATATATATATAATATAAAAACCCACTTCCTTTCGTCTTTCCCTCTCCTTCCCTCTTTCCTGATGAGGCAACAGTTTGTTGCGAAAGCTTGAATTTTGTGTGTATGTTTGTGTTTGTTTGTGTCTGTCGACCTGCCAGCACTTTCATTTGGCCATAATATGCATAAATCTTCCAAATGAACGAGGTTTAAACCTTTTAAAATGCATTGTGAAGATAAAAACACAGTGACTGGTAACAGTAAACTTGTTGTTTTCATCCAATATATCAGTATGCTTTTAAGAGGGTGTGACAGATAATTTAATGTGGCATTGGAGGAAATCGTATGGACAGTAAATGAGCTAGGAAAATGATTGGAAACCAAAATCAGGATGCCCGGACAGAACAGACTCTTTTTGTATGTCTATCCTTTTGACTGGAGGTCTGGGGGACCACGGCCATTCACTATTGTAAGAAAAGGAAATGCCTGAAGCCGTCTCTATGATCTTACTTATTTTGTAGCAGAAGCAACGGAAAAAGCATGCGAAGTTCAGAAGAACGCGAAATCCCGAAGATTGGCTAAAATTTACAGACGCGCGAAATTTGGCATGGACTTCAATGCGAGATGCCTTTAATAGGTTCCGCAACGAAACATTGTCTCGAAATTTGGTAGAAAATCCGAAGAAATTCTGGTTGTATGTAAAGTACACAAGCGGCAAGATGCAGTTAATACCTTCGCTGCGCAGTGCCGATGGTACTGTTACCGATGGTACTGCTAAAGTGGAGTTATTGAACGCAGTTTTCCGAAATTCCTTCACCAGGGAAGATGAATGGAATATTCCAGAATTTGAAACACGAACAGCTGCAAGCTTGAGTTTCTTAGAAGTAGATACCTTAGGGGTTGCGACGCAACTCAAATCGCTTGATATGGGCAAGCCTTCAGGTCCAGATTGTATACCGATTAGGTTCCTTTCAGATCACACTGACACAATAGCTCCCTACTTATCACTCATATACAACCGCTCGCTCACCGATAGATCTGTACCTACAGATTGGAAAATTGCGCAGGTCGCACCAGTGTTTAAGAAGGGTAGTAGGAGTAATCCATCGAACTACAGACCTATATCATTGACGTCGGTTTGCAGTAGGGTTTTGGAGCATATACTGTATTCAAACATTATGAATCACCTCGAAGGGAACGATCTATTGATACGTAATCAGCACGGTTTCAGACATCGCTCTTGTGCAACGCAGCTAGCTCTTTATTCGCACGAAGTAATGGCCACTATCGACAGGGGATCTCAAGCTGATTCCATGTTTCTAGAAAGCTTTTGACACCGTTCCTCACAAGCGACTTCTAATCAAGCTGCGGGCCTATGGGGTATCGTCTATGTTGTGCGACTGGATTTGTGATTTCCTGTCAGGAAGGTCGCAGTTCGTAGTAATAGACGGCAAGTCATCGAGTAAAACTGAAGTGATATCAGGTGTTCCCCAGGGAAGCGTCTTGGGACCTCTGCTGTTCCTGATCTATATAAATGACCTGGGTGACAATCTGAGCAGTTCTCTTAGGTTGTTTGCAGATGATGCTGTAATTTACCTTCTAGTAAGGTCATCCGAAGACCAGTATCAGTTGCAAAGCGATTTAGAAAAGATTGCTGTATGGTGTGGCAGGTGGCAGTTGACGCTAAATAACGAAAAGTGTGAGGTGATCCACACGAGTCCCAAAAGAAATCCGTTGGAATTCGATTACTCGATAAATAGTACAATTCTCAAGGCTGTCAATTCAACTAAGTACCTGGGTGTTAAAATTACGAACAACTTCAGTTGGAAAGACCACATAGATAATATCGTGGGGAAGGCGAGCCAAAGGTTGCGTTTCATTGGCAGGACACTTAGAAGATGCAACAAGTACACTAAAGAGACAGCTTACACTACACTCGTTCGTCCTCTGTTAGAATATTGCTGCGCGGTATGGGATCCTTACCAGGTGGGATTGACGGACGACATCGAGAGGGTGCAAAAAGGGGCAGCTCGTTTTGTATCATCACGTAATAGGGGAGAGAGTGTGGCAGATATGATACGCAAATTGGGATGGAAGTAATTAAAGCAAAGACGTTTTTCGTTGCGGCGAGATCTATTTACGAAATTTCAGTCACCAACTTTCTCTTCCGAATGCGAAAATATTTTGTTGAGCCCAACCTACATAGGTAGGAATGATCATCAAAATAAAATAAGAGAAATCAGAGCTTGAACAGAAAGGTTTAGGTGTTCGTTTTTCCCGCGCGCTCTTCGGGAGTGGAATGGTAGAGAGATAGTATGATTTTGGTTCGATGAACCCTCTGCCAAGAACTTAAATGTGAATTGCAGAGTAGTCATGTAGATGTAAACGTCACGGCACTTCAATGTGCCATCTTCGGGCCTTAGTTGATGCTGAAGGGGTTATCACAGTCCATATATACAATGCATCAGTGGCCAATTTAACTGGTTTACACAGGCTGTAACTGTGATATTGTCTCGCCAGTCATTAACTGTCAGCTCAGCTGTTGACAGTTGATGGTTGGTGAGACATCACAGATATAGATAGAACCTGGTAGCTACACAATAAATAAAATAATAAGGGCATCTGTAGCAATTTCGTTTTCTTACAAGAACAAACTCGTATCTTCCCAAATATGAGGCCAGTGTCTTAACATCTGTACTGCCTCATTCCGTTGGTCCCAGTTGTACATTGTTCTTTGATTTACACACAATTTTGTCCAGGTAAGGTATAACTTCTATTGATGAGCTGCCGTTTGTTGTCCACTAGTAGTTTAACATTTACTCGATTGCGTTGGGATCTATGAAAATAGTAAATCCAGGGTGGAATAATGACAGTATTATGAAAAGGACTGATTGCTACCCACTATTTAGTGAAGCTGTTGAGTTGCAGATAGGCACAACACAAATACTACTAAACACAAGCTTGTGGCCAGAATGCCTCACACGCACATGGGCACCGTGTTTGGCATCTGGGGCCAGACTGCAAGCAACTGCAAATGACGGGAGAAGCAGTCTGGGTGGTGGCGGTAAGGGGGGGGGGGGGGGGGGCAATAAAGCGCTGCTTGTGGGGGCACATAGGGAGGAGGTAAAGAGAAGGTAGGGCAGTTAAGTGTAGTTGGGAGGTTGACAAATGGCAAGGGGGTGGGGGCACCGGAAAAGGAGAGAAGTAAAAAGACTATGAGTGTACTCGTGGAATAGAAGGCTGTGGAGTGAGAACAGGGAAGGGAATAGGTGAGTGAAGGAGTGAAGGACAATAATTAATGAAGATTAAGGCCTGGAGGGTTACAGGAATGTAAGATATAATGCAGGAAGAGTTCCCACCTGTGTAATTCTGAAAGGCTGGTGTGGCTGGGAAGGATCCAGGTGGCACAGGCTGTGAAGCAATCATTACCAACCTTTATGACTGTCAGCAATAAATTAAATTTTCAAAACAGCTGAAAATGCAATCATGCATCAGGAACACTTGTTCCAACGAGATCACAAATAAAAAATCGAAAATAGGATGTATAAAGCACTTGAAATAAAGAAATTCCTGTTATTTTTTGATCACATTTGTATACAGAGCACGCCCCAGATGTGTTGCATATACTGGAACAATGTGTTTGTACTGCCTGTGACGTCATTCAGTTGCAGGATGGCACAATTGAATGCCTGCGTAAGTCAGGCACACTCGGAGGCCCACGGGAGCCACATTGAGCACCTTGTCTAATGGTGATCCCGTCACAGCATGTTGTGCACTGCATTGCACTGTACAGGTGTGATGAATTATTAATTGTGAGAGTCTTTTTGTTGTGCCTATCTGCGATAGAGCATCTCCGCTATATGGTGAGTAGCAACTATCCTTCTCATAACGTTAAATTCCACCCTGGATTTCCCGTTGTTTGATAAATACCTTGTAGCAAAAGAGGCCAGTGGCCTTGCTGCACTGGTTCCTGTCAGGTCACCAAATTTAAGCAGTATCTGGCTCGGCTAGCACTCGGATCGGTGACCATCCGGGTCTGCCGAGTGCTATTGGCAAGCTAGATGCACTTGGCCCTCTTGATGCCAGTCGAAGAGCTACTAGAATGAGAAGTAGCTGTTCTGGTCACAAAAACTGACAATGGCTGTGAGAGCAATATGCTGACCACACGCACCTCCATATCTGCATCCAGTGACGCCTGTCGACTGATTGCGGTCATTCGATACCGAAGGCCCTTCTGAGGGTTGCTCAGATTTAAAGTTGTAGTATAGGCAGTCTATCTCCGTAGCTAATGTCAGTGTAAATGGTTGCCATGCAGAGGACGTGGCTTAAGTTCCCAATATACCATATTTACTCGAATCTAAGCCGTTTTCGAATCTAAGCCGGACCTGAAAAATGAGACTCGAAATCAAGGAAAAAAAATTTTCCCGAATTTAAGCCACACCTGAAATTTGAGACTCGAAATTCAAAGGGAGAGAAAAGTTTTAGGCCTCACCTCCAAATCGAAACAAAGTTGGTCTATTGTAATATGAGACACAATTTAGGTCGAATGAATGACGATACAGCTACAGTAGTTTGGTTCGAGTCGTAAGTTAAGCAGTTAAGCTTTACCAGGTAGCTGTTGCTGTGCATCAGGCGCTCCGTCCGTATTTACACGGGTACCCTTCCTTTTTCACGTGCTTCGTCTGGTCTGAATAGGTTGCTTATTTTTCTTTGATCTAATAAGTGCCGTTCTCTTTGTTATAGGTGTTTACGTCACTCTAAGCTGAAAAGGAATTATTGTACTGTGTCATGCACTGTTTGTCGCATTCTGATAATGAGTGTTTATGACCTGTCGCCGCTTGCGGCATGGCTTGCTTTTGTGCGCGCTACCGCCGCTTACAATTAAAAAACAAAAGAGAGGAATCGTCTCATTAGCGAAACAATGGCAAGAGACTGCTATTTGTTGTTACTTACACTGCTGCTTTCTTCGATAACCATCAACAAGAACCAAATAATAGACTGCGTATGATAGATGTTCTGAACGAGAGTTTAGCTGAAATTTTTCTCAGTTTAAAAATCTTTGCAGACACCTCTCATGTACATTACATTCTGCACAGAAATTAGTCATCTTAGATTTAAAAATCTAGTCAATTGCCGTGCTTCATTTCTGATTGTATCACTATTACGCATAAGAATAATACGAATATAAACATGACATGATATGTATGTTCTTCCGCATTTGCTGTTGTCTCACACTAGTTTCGTAGGTTATTAGGCAGACAGGATTTAAATGAGATAGTAGCAAACACGAAACAATACATGGCAAAATGTTTATATACGTATTATTCTTATGGTGAAGAGAATACTGCATGTGATTCACAATTCATAAAAGTTCCTAAGTTCCTATTAGCAACCATCTCTTCTCACAGGTAGGAAAAAATTCAGAACATAGAGTTGGCTGTATTGACAAACATCGCAAACAGTCTTGCCAGTCGGATTTTCGTAGTAAATTGAAGTGCTGCTACATTCAAAGATGAACAATGCGGAATTTGTATTTACTTCGTCGGATAATGTATGAAAATGCAGTGGCTGAAACTCTGGGCTGAGAAAAAAAAGCTCGTCTTCCACTTTTTTTTTAAATTCATTTACTGAGGCAGAGGTTTTGGCGTCAGTATTTACCTTTGTGCCTGCAAAGCATGCCTGTGTAGCACTACATATATTCGACGGCAGAAGTTAGTTGTGGTGGCACCTACCAACATTTTTCAGAACTTCCGCTTACTTTGCACTCGATTCTAAGCCGCAGGCGGTTTTTTGGATTACAAAAACCGGAAAAAAAGTGCGGCTTAGATTCGAGTAAATACGGTAGCTGCTAGCCGAGCCTGATAGTGCTTAAATTTGGTGACTGACAGGAACCAGTGTTGCCAGTGCAGCAAGGCTGCTGGCCTCTTTGCTACAAGGTATTTATCAAACAATGGGAAATCCAGGGTGGAATTTAACAATATTACGAGAAGGATAGTTGCAACTCACCATATAGCGGAGATGCTCTATCGCAGATAGGCACAATAAAGAAAAAGTTATCAGAAGTAGCAGCTCAGAGGTCTGCACAGCCGACAGTGGCCAGCAGAGCATTTTACTGGTCCCATTTACTTCTGTGCCGCATCCAAGTGATACCACTGGCTGAGGAAGACACAGTGGTCGGTCGGTCCGATTCGCTATTCTGGGCAGAATGACAGAACTTTGCTTTCCTTGTAGCATAGACACTGTGCATTTCTGTCTGTATGACCTTTTTTGCTCTTTACACTCTCGTGAATAATTTCCTGCAGTTTGACCGTTGTAGAGAGACCCGTATGGACAACATAGGAACAAGCATCACTGGTGTAGAGGAACTACTGAAGGAGTTGAAAACAAACAAGTTGCCAGGTCTGGATGGAACCCCAACTCGATTTTTCAGAGGGTAATCTTTGGAATGGGCCCTTACTTAGCCTGCATTTGTTTTGAATCTCCCGCCAATCACAAAGTCCGTAGCAACTGGAAAAAAATGCAGTCGGCGTCTGTATACGAGAAGGGTAAAAGAACCGACCTGCAAAGTTGCAGACCGATATCCTTTACATTGATTTGCTGCAGACTTCTATTCTGAGTTTGAATATAATAAGTTTCGTAGAGACCGACGAGCTTATGTTTCGAAGCGTGGTTTTAGAAAGCACCCACTTACCATTTTGTCACGTGACATACTGTGAACTATGGATGAAGGGCAAAAGGCAGATTACATATTCCTAGATTTCCGTAAAGCATTTGACACGGTGCTACACTGCGACTGTTAATGGAGCTACGACCGTACGGAATAAGTCCCCAAATATCTGAGTGGCTCGAACACTTCTCAAGTAACAGGATCCAGTATGTTGTCATTGACGGTGAGTGTTCACAGAGACAAGGGTATCGTCAGCAATATCCCAGGGGAGTGTGATAGGACCACTGTTTCCAGAATGAGATTTTCACTCTGCAGCAAAGTGTGTGCTGATACGAAACTTCCTGGCAGATTAAAACTGTGTGCTGGACCGAGACTTGAACTCGGGACCTTTGCCTTTCGCGGGCAAGTGCTCCACCAAATGAGCTACTCGAGCACGACTCACGCCCCGTCCTGGTTCGCAGGAGAGTTTCTATAAAGTTTGGAAGGTAGAAGTATAGTTGTGAGGACGGGGCGTGAGTCGTGCATGGGTAGCTCAGTTGGTAGAGCACTTGCCTGCGAAAGGCAAAGGTCCCGAGTTTGAGTCTCGGTCCAGCACACAGTTTTAATCTGCCAGGAAGTTTCAGGACCACTGTTCTATATGGGTAAATGACCTGGTAGACAGGGTGGGCAGAAATCCACGGTTGTTTTCAGGTTATGCTATGGTGTACGGGAAGGTGTCAAAAGATGTGTAACTGTAGGATGATATATGATGATTTGGACAAAATTTCTGGTCTGATGAATGGTAGCTGGCTCTGGACCTAGAAAAGTGTAAGTTAATGTGGATAAGTAGGAAACACAAACCCATAATGTTTGGATACAGCTATACTAATGCCCTGCATGACACTGTCACGTTGTTTAATTATCTAGGCGTAATGTCACAAAACGATATGAAATGGAACGAGCGTGTGAGAATTGTGGTAGGGAAGGTGAATGGATGACTTCACTTTGTTGGAGAATTTGAGGAAAGAGTGGTTCACTTGTAAAGGAGACCACATATAGGACGCTGGTGGGACGTATTCTTTAGTACTGCTCGAGTGTTCGGGATCCGTACCAGGTCAGATTGAAGGAAGACATGCAAGCAGTTCAGAGGCAAGCTGCTGGGTTTGTTATTGGGAGGTTCGAACGAGATGCAAGTTTTACGGAGATGCTTCGGGAACTCTAATGGGAATCACTGGAGGAAAGGCGGTGTTCTTTTCTTGGAGCACTGTTGAGAAAATTTAGAGAACTGGCATTTGAGGCTGACTGCAGAACGATTCTACTGCAACCAGTGTACATTTTGCTTAAGGGCTGAGGAGGTACGATTAGAGAGATTAGGGCTTGTATGAAAGCATACAGCCAATCGTTTTTCCCACACCTTATCTGCGAGTGGAACAGGAAAAGAAAGGGCATCCTCCACCACACGCTTTATGGTGGGTTGTGGAGTATGTATGTAGATGTGGCTGTAATAGTTGCTATCATTATTTTCGATTATTTCCTTTCAAGAGAGCGATTGAACTTGAGTGGTCATGATTTCTTCTTCTTTCTTCCCAAATTCTCTTCATACGTTCACTGTGTTCTCTCTTGCGTTCTTCCGACCATCTTTCTCTCATTCTGTTCTCTGTGTGTTCTTGTTTAAGTGTATGTTTCTTTACGATGTTTCTGAACTGTTCTCTATTATTTATGTTGTCTTGTGTGATTCTCAGTTCTTTAATGCCTTCTTCTGTTTCAGTGGTCCACTTTCTCTTGTTTTTGCTCTTGTTTACTATCTCAAAGATTTGCCTTGTGAACTTGGTTTTATTCATCCTGCTGATAAGTCCATAAAATTTCATCCTTCTCTAATGATGTCTGTTATTGTTTCTATGCCTTTGTAAGTCGTTGGCCTCTTCATTGAAATTCCTTCCCGAAACACTGGTCCATATATTCTCCTCAGAATGTTTCTTTCCTGCTTTTCAATCTCTCTGATCTTCGTATGACCATAATTCGATGTAGTTTCTGCAGCATGAAGTGTTTCTGGTAGGACTACTGTGTTGTAATGGCTTAGTTTAGCATTGACAGAAATAGATTTCTTATTATACCAGGTGTACCGGTATGAAATGAGCATTAAGATACAAATGTGTCGATAGGGAGCATTTGTTGTGAACGAGCCTTAATTTTTTTTTCGTTTGGTTGGTATGACATCTGTCAAAGACATTTAGTATACATCAAGTCATGGAACAAACAACATCATATGTTTTCATCGTGTTAACAGTGTCGAATTTTGTACCAGAAAGTGATGATTTGTGGAAAGCATTAATTTTTCATTTTCATTTGAAAAAAAAGTGCTGCAGAGTCGCATCGAATGCTTGTTGAGGCATATGGTGATCGTGCTCTATCAGAAGCAACATGCAAAAGATGATTTCAACGGTTCAGAAATAATGATTTTGATGTAAGAAATGAAGAATGTGAAAGACCACCAAAAAACTTCCAAGACGCCGAATTGCGAGCAATATTGGATGAAGATGATACTTTGAGTCAGAAGCAAATGGCAGCAATGCTAAATATTGCACAACAAACAATTTCTGACCATTTGAAATCTATGGGGAAGATCCAAAAGTGTGGAAAATGGGTGCCACATGAATTGAATGAAAGACAGATGGAAAACCGAAAAACCATTTGTCAAATTTTGCTTCAAAGACATGAAAGAAAATCAGTTTTCCATCGAATTGTTACTGGTGATGAAAAATGGATTTATTTTAAGAATCCTAAACGGGAAAAATCGTGGGTTAATCCGGGACAACCATCAACATCGACTGCAAAACCAGATCGATTCGGCAGGAAGACAGTGCTGTGTGTTTGGTGGGATCAGAAAGGTGTGGTGTATCACGAGCTTCTAAAACCCGGTGAAACTGTGAATACTAATCGCTACAGACAACAAATAATCAATTTGAACTATGCATTGATCGAAAAAAGACCAGAATGGGCCAGAAGACATGGCAAAGTAATTTTTTTACATGACAATGCTCCTGCACACAAAGCAAAACTGGTTCAGGATACAATCAAAACACTTGGCCGGGAGCTGCTACCCCACCCGCCGTATTCACCAGACTTGGCCACTTCCGACTACCATTTGTTTTCATCAATGGGACACGCATTGGCTGAGGAACACTTCGATTCCTACAAAGATGTTGAAAATTGGTTGTCTGATTGGTTAGCTTCAAAAGACAAACATTTCTATTGGTGTGGTGTCCACAAATTGCCAGAAAGGTGGTCAAAATGTATAGAAAGCAATGGTCAGTACTTTGAATAAAATGTTTTTACGTTTCAATTCAAAATTAGTGTTTCATTTTCACAAAAAAAAAAAAAAAAAAAAAAAACGCTCGTTTCATACCGGTACACCTGGTAGTGATTCCAAGTGAGCTTGTATGCTTTTTGTAATCTGGAGATTCTATATTTATTGGCTATTGAGTTCAGTCCTGATGGTTGGTTTATCTCACCCACATATCTGAAGTGGGCAGCTTGCGCCACTTTCCCATATTGAGTAGTAATGAGGAGATTATTTACAGGTTTGTTTTCTACGTACTGTGTTTTCTCGGTGGAGATTTGTAGCCCAGTTTTCTGTGAGATTTCGTGTAGTTTCTCCAATGCAAGTTTGGCTTCCTCTCTATTGTTCGTTAGAATGGCAAGATTGTCCGCGAAAGCCGGACACTTCACCCTGATTCTCTGGTCTTTTTTAATCCCAAGCTGAATTCCTTTTATTTCCTTTTCCCATGTCCTCACAATTTCTTCCAGAACCATGTTAAATAGAAGGGGGGACATTCGATCTCCATGGCGAACACCAGTATGGATATGAAATGCTTCTGATGTTTCTCCCGTGAATTTAACTTTGTAGGTTGTATCTGTTAATGCCTGTTGAATAACTGACCTTGTTTTCCTGTCAATCCTGAACTCCTCTTAAGTGTGGAATAACGTTTGTCTGTCGATTGAATCGTAAGCCTTTTTAAAATTGACAAAAGTTATCACAGTATTTCTACATCTTCTCATTTGCAAAATTGTTTTTAAGTTCCATACCTGTTCGATTCAAGATCGACCTCTGCGAAACCCTGCCTGATACTCCCCTATTAACTGCTGTATTATTATTATTATTATTATTATTGTTATGTGCTTTCCTGGGAGCTTCACAAACATGTCTTGTTGTTCTGTATGTGTTTTGAATTGCAGATGTTTGAGATGCTTCTGAAAGTGGCCGCGGTGTGCGTTGTCGCATCGGTTCAGTGGGGCAGTGTGTCTGCTACTAACAGTCTGCCCGGGTGCTATGTAGATTTGCCAGCAGACACAAACATCTCAAACTTTTCGGAGATAGTGGGACGCTGGTGAGTACGTTACACAGTTAAGACATTTCCAGAATGGGATTAAGACATTGTTTTACTCTTTTATTCTAACTCTATTGTGCACATTACATTGTAACTGTTTAAAGTTGCATTCATTTAGGTTGAGTACTAATAAAGTATGAGACTTTTGACCATTAATTACCAGGAAGTGACACATATAGTACTGTCAATAGATCCATAAAAGGATGTCACATAAAGAATGTAGCTTTTGAGTGCATAATAAGATAAAAATTTATCAGTGAAATTAAGTAATATCAAACAATGGAAACTCCAGCCTGGAATATCAACAATGTAAGTAAAGATAGATTGCTACTTACCAGAAGATGACACGTTAAGTTGCTTAATGTGTCATCTTCATGGCAAGTAGTGATCTTTCACTTCCTGAATTAATTAATGTATTAGGTCGATGCATAAGTTTGTGGCATTTTTGTTTTGCATGTTGGTGTTCCAATTGCTATGGGTTTATTTATAGACTGTTATATTTTATTTGTAGTGTACTGTTGCTATTTGAGTTTACATATTCTCATTTGGAGGTAGTGAGTGAAGCTGTAGGTGCTAGAAAATGACTTGGCAATCAGAGAAATCAGGAAATTTCTGACATTCTTCTGTTTGAGGTCAGTAGAAAGGTGAAAGCTGCGGAGACAGCGAGAAATATTTGCACTGCGTGTGCAGATAATGCCACTGGACAGAGCACAGCAAGAAAATGGTTTTCTCGTTTTGACATCAGTGACTCTCCACATCTGGAAGATCGTACGAGTATGATGAAGATTGTTTAAACGGATTAACCCAGAATGATCCACTTTAGTGTACCGTATTTACTCGAATCTAAGCCGCACTTTTTTTCCGGTTTTTGTAATCCAAAAAACCGCCTGCGGCTTAGAATTGAGTGCAAAGCAAGCGCAAGTTCTGAAAAATGTTGGTAGGTGCCGCCACAACTAACTTCTGCCGTCGAATATATGTAGCGCTACACAGGCATGCTTTGTAGGCACAAAGATAAATACTGGCACCAAAACCTCTGCGTTAGTAAATAAATTTAAAAAAAGGTGGAAGACGAGCTTTTTTCCTCCGCCCCGAGTTTCGACCACTGCATTTTGGTACATTATCCAACGAAGTAAATACAAATTTTGTATTGTTCATCTTCAAATGTAGCAGCATTTCAGTGTGCTACGAAAATCCGACTGGCAAGACTGTTTGGGATGTTTGTCAATATGGCCAACTCTACGTTCTGAATTTTTTCCTACCTATGAGAAGAGATGGTTGCTAATAGGAACTTTTATGAATTGTGAATCACATGCAGTATTCTCTTCACCATAAGAATAATACGAATATAAACATTTTGCCATGTTTTCTTTTGTGTTTGCTGCTATCTCATTTAAATCCTGTCTGCCTAATAAACTACGAAACTAGAGTGAGACAACAGCAAACGCGGAAGAATATACATATCATGTCATGTTTATATTCATATTATTCTTATGCCTAATAGTGATGCAGTCAGAAATGAAGCACGGCAATTGACTAGATTTTTAAATCCAAGAGGACTCTTAATTTCTGTGCAGAAAGTAATGTACTAAAGAGGCGTCTGCAAAGATTTTCAAACGGAGAAAAATTTTCGCTAAACTCTCGCTCAGAACATCTTCTATCATACGCGGTTTATTATTTGGTTCTTGTTGATCATTATCAAAGAAAAGCAGCAGTGTAAATAACAACAAATAGCAGTCTCTTGACATTGGTTCACTAATGAGACGATTCCTCTCTCTCTCTCTCTCTCTCTCTCTCTCTCTCTCTCTCTCTCTCTCTCTCTCTTTCTTTCTTTTTTAAATTGTAAGCGGTGGTAGCGCGCACAAAAGGAAGCCATGCCGCGAGCGGCGACAGGCCGTAAACACACATTATCAGAATGCAACAAACAATGCATGAGACGTACAGTAATGCATTTTCAGCTTAGTCACGTAAACACCTATAACAAAGAGAATGGCACTTATCAGATCAAAGTAAAATAAGCAATCAATTCAGACCAGACGAAGCACGTGAAAAAGGAAGGGTACCCGTATAAATATGGACGGAGCGCCTGACGCATAGCAACCTGGTAAAGCTTAACTGCTAAGCTCACGGATCGATCCAAACAACTGTAGCTGTATCGTCATTCATTCGACCTAAATTGTGTCTCATATTACAATAGGCGAACTTGGAGGTGCGGCCTAAAGCTTTTCTCTCCCCTTGAATTTCGTGTCTCAAATTTCAGGTGCGGCTTAGATTCGAGTGTGGCTTAGATTCGAGTAAATACGGTAAATCAGAGGGTGGTCATATGCGCATTTCTGCTTATACATCATCGGGTGGCTCGTAAACAACACTGACCATTCCTATCTTGTATCGTTACTGGTGATGAGAAATGGTGCCTACATGCTGACATAAGAAAGAGAAATGATTGAGCCCAAACAAAGGACTGACTCACCATATGAAGACCTGGGCACACCCTCAAAAGATAATGTTATGCATCTGGTGGAACAGCGACAGTGTGGTGTACTACGAATTGCTTCCCTTAGGTGTAACAGTCACAACTGACATTTATTGTCAACAAGTGAGACATCTTACAGACACAATCTGAGAACAGGAAGACTGCAAGAAGTGATGATACTCCATGATAACACCTGCCTGTATTCTGCTAGACTGACAAAATCACTATACGTGGGTTGGGTGGGGAAGTCATTCCGCATCCCCCTTATTCATTTGGTCTTGCCCTCTCAGATTTTCACTTTTCACACCCTCTCTCGAACAAATTCAAGGGTCTCCTTTTCTGGATGAAAATGTGCTCTGAACGCGGCTCGGTGAATTCTTCACGTAAAAACCAAGTGACTTCTTTAATTGCGGAATCAGGAAGTTACCCCGGCATTAGCACACTGTTGTAAATAGCGAAGGAGAACATATTGATGAATAAAGTCTCTTTTATGTGTATGTGTTGTGTTTATTAAACTTATGGAAAAACACTACGAACTTGTGCACCACCCTAATTCACATCATTACACTGTATGCTGCTACCTGTGATTATGTTGTAGTACGATACTACTCAAATGCCCTTCACAATTCTGTGGCACACTCCTGTTCTTTTGGTGAAACTTTCTGTATCTTTTCAGCATATAACCTCTAGTTACGAAATTACGAGGGGGGATCAAAACGGGATTTATGTTCCTGAACATAGGACTGGCCCCGCACTCGTGATATGCTTAGGCGAAACCGTTAGAAGTGAGGAGAGTGTGCTGTTAGATATTTCCTGCCATTTTGTCATTAACGCTCATGACGTCTGAGCAACACGTGCACCCCTCCATTGCACAACGCGTAATTATCAAATTTCTTTTTCGTGAAGGAGTTACAGCAGTGGAAATATGCCAAAGATTGACTGCTCAGTTCGGCGATAAAATGTTATCAAGGGCACGTGTGATTGCCTGGCATAAAAAGTTCAAGGAAGGACAAGAATGTATGGAAAATCAGCAACACGATCGCCGTCTTCGGACAAGCATTATAGACAAAAACATTCGTGCGATTAAAGACATTGACGATCACCGGGCTATAGTATCAGAAATTGCACAAAAAGTCGCAATCAGTTATGAGAGCTGTCAAGCAATCATCACAAACGACCTACAGTTCCATGAAGTGTGTTTCAGGTGGATCCTTAAACTTTTGACCAAAAATCTGAAGTTGAGACATTTGGAGGTTTGTCAGAGGCTTACAGCAAGGTTTGAGGAAGAAGGTGATGCATTTTTTAGTCGGATCGTCACCTGCGACGAAACGTGGGTCCACCACTACACCCCAGAATCCAAAAAAGGCATTAAGGAGTGTCGAAGGAAAGGGGAGCAGCACCAGTGAAAGCCAAGACTCGACTGGCAGCTGGCAAGGTTCTTTCAACCCCCTTTCTTTTTAAATCACTGAGGGATTTTGCTGATTGATTTTTTGCATGAATGATGCACAATCAGTGATGCTTGAACAAGGCGAGAGTTGCATATCGCCGCAAAAGACGAGGCCAATGGATTCGACAGGTCATCCTCCTTCACGACAATGCGCGAACCCATATGGCAGCTCTGTCTCCAAGCTACAGGAAATGCACTGGACTACACTTGATCATCCTCCTTACAGCCCAGACTTATCGCCCTGCGATTTCCATTTATTCGGACCACTTAAAGATGCTCTAGGAGGGCGACAATTTGAAGATGACGAGAGTGCGGAACACTTCATGCACGACTGGCTGGTGACACGACCCAGTTCTTTTTATGATGAGGGCATCAAAAAGCTGCCCGTGCGCTGGGACAAATGCATTTCCAAAGCAGGAGACTGTGGAAAAATAAATTATAATTGCCTTGAGTATTTTAATAAATGAATTTAAATAAAAAATAAAATCCTGTTTATATTTGATCCACCCTCGTACATACTGAATCTCAGCCTTGAGCTCCAGAAGTGATTTGTTGGGGTACACGTGAGGTTTCAAATACCCCTACAGAGAACAGCCACATGATGTCACATCACAAAATTGGTTGAGAAATCACTGAGCCAGGGAACTTAACACATAACAGGTCACAGTTACAATCAGTGTGTGACAGGTTGCACCAGCATGTTGAAACCAAACCTATTTGGCATCCACATATTCCAGTTTGGAACACAAAACTCTGTTAACGTGTAGTGGTAGCATCCACTGTTCACTGTTAATGCCTCCTACGAAGAAGTACTGCCCAGTTACATCCTCAGCTCAAATATCATAAAACACAGTCACTCATGAATATACTAGTTTCTCCATAATTAGTCAAGGATTTCTGTCTCAAATCTTATAATTTTACCATCTACCAGAAAGTGCATCTCATCAACGAACATTATGTTATCGATGAAAGTGTTGTCTTGTCTTTATTTCTCAAACACCCATTTCGCAAATGCTTGGTGCTTTTCATGATTGATTGGCTTCATTCCCAGTGTCATATGGATATTACAGGACCAACGGTTCAGATCATCTTTCAGAATTCGTTGCATGCTGTTTCTGGGAATATCCAATTGTCGTGAATGTTGGCAATTAGATTTCATCATCCTTAACAGCAACGTTACAGCTCATGATGGGGACTTTTTTGCAGAATGACTAATTCAAGGAGTCAGAGAGTTTAATGTCCACAGCTGAACCAGTTTTCTCAAATGAAGCAATCAGTTTCATGCTGTCTGCTTATTCAATGCATTATGTCGGCCAAACACTCCACAAAATTTGTGAATAGTCTGTACGATATTCACCACATTTGTTATAAGTTTTCACTATCACAACATACTTTTCCATTGCGAATTGCTCTGTTACTAACCACAAAGGAGGTAAACAAAAATCTTGCAATGTTCGGTGTTGTAAATTTACTAGAACAGAAATGGTAGGCTTTTTGTAAGTAGTGTTCTTTACGGGACACCCTTTATAAAACTAGGACTCCACACTCTAGCAAAGGATTACTGCAATCAGTGGCAGGGGCAGTTGTGAGCACTTCATAGAAGAACCCACATTAGAGGAGGTACAGAATGTAGTGTAACATTTAAAAAACTGCTTAGAGGAGATACAGAACATAGTGAAGTGTCTTAAAAAACTGCAAAGTACCAGAAACTGATGGAATAGCAGCAGAACTGCTAAAAATGGTGAATTGGTCTCTATAAGAAAAACAACAAACTTATTAAACTGATATGGAACCAGAGAAGAATCCCAGAAAAGTGGACCTTAGGGGGTAATCTTATTAACCCATAAGAAAGGAGACAAGACTTGTTCTTCAAATTACTGAGGAATTACCCTGCTGGATGTAACCTGTAAGATTCTTTCTAGTATTATTTACAACAGGCTAGTTCCATATGCAGAAGAGATTCTGGGAGAATATCAGTGTGGATTTCTGTCTAATAGGTCAACAACGGATCACATATTTGCGCTGAGGGAAATAGGTGAAAAGGCAAAAGAGCGTAATATTGAGCTTCATAACCTCTACATAGACTCCAAGCAGGCCTTCGATAGTCTTGATAGGTTAGAAATGCTAAATGATTCGCTACTGCTTGGTATACCATCTAAGTATGTTTCACTTATCCAGGCAACATTGGCTGGTGCCAAGGTTGCAGTACGAGTGGATGGAGAACTCAGCCGTTAGCATTAGTAAAGGAGACAGACAAGCTGATGTCCTTTCCACACTGCTTTTTAATCTGACTCTTGAATAGTCGTTCAATACCGTCAAATACCTGGTTACACACACACACACACACACACACACACACACACACACAGTCAATCACGACACACTATGTGATCAAAACTATCCGGACACCTGGCTGAAAATGACTCACAAGTTAGCGGCGCCCTCCATCGGCGCCCACCTTTAACCTTGGCCCACCCTTAGCCTTGATGGCAGCTACCACTCTTGCAGGCATACTTTCAATGTTTCAAGTTTCTTGAGGAATGGCAGTCCATTCTTCACAGAGTGCTGCACTGATGAGAGGTATCAATGTCGGCCGGTGAGGCCTGGCACAAAGTCGGCATTCCAAAACATCCCGAATGTGTTCTATACGATTCGGTGCAGGCCAGTCCATTACAGGGATGTTATTGTCATGTAACCATTCTGCCACAGGCCTTGCATTATGAACTGGTGCTCAATCGTTTTGAAAGATGCAGTCACCATCTGTGAATTAATCTTCAACAGTGGGAAGCAAAATGGTGCTTGAAACATCAATGTAGGCCTGTACTGTGATAGTGCCACGCAAAACAAGGGGTGCAAGCCCCCTCCATGAAAAACACGACCACATCGTAGCACCACTGCCTCCGAATTTTACTGTTGGTATTACACACAGACTGGCACATGACGTCCAGTGGGCGTTCGCCATACCCACACCCTGCCATCGGATCGCCACATTGTGTATCGTGATTAATCATTCCACACAACATTTTTCCACTGTTCAGTCGTCCAATGTTTACGCTCCGTACACCGAGTGAGGCGTTGTTGGCATTTACGGGCGTGATATGTGGCTTATGAGCAGCTGCTCTACCATGAAATCCAAGTTTTTTCACCTCCCACCTAACTCACAGTACTTGCAGTGGATCCTGATGCAGTTTGGAATTCCTGTGTCACAGACTGGATAGTTACACATTACGACCCTCTTCAACTGTCAGCGATCTCTGTCAGTCAACAGTCTTGGTTGCCCTGTTCACTTTTATGCTATACACGTCCCTTCACATTTCCACTTCACTGTCACATCGGAAACAGTGGACCTAGGGACGTTTAGGAGTGTGGAAATATTGTGTACAGACGTGACACAAGTGACACCCAATCACTTGACCACATTCAAAGTCTGTGAGTTCCACAGAGCGCCCGATTCTGCTCTCTCACAATGACTAATGACTACTGAGGTTGCTGATATGGAGTACCTGGCAGCACAATGCACCTAATATCAAAAATGTATGTTTTTGGGGGTGTCCGGATACTTTTGATCACGTAGTGTATGTATGTGCCTGTGCTGATGATGCAGCAATTATTATCAGAAGAAACCACCACTTATGTGAGCTAGAAGAAGTCAAAATAAATGAATCTTACCAAGTTGAGAAATAACAACTTGAATAAACTATCAGCAGCTGGTTTCAATTTTAAAAATGTGCAGAACTTTGATTATTGGGGGTCTAATGTTAGTAGGACAAATTCCATGCCAACTAAAATAAAACAACACATTCTAAGTGGCTATAGATGCTTCTGTGTGTTTAAGAAACTTTTGGCCTCTAGTTTTTTAAATAGACAACTGAAACTTCAAATTTATAAGGTCATGATCAGGCCAGTTGTAAACTGTGGATCTGATACATGAACACCTGAATGCTGATGAGCAGCAGCTCAGGATATTTGAATGCATGGTTCTGTGCAAGATCTTTGTGACAGTTCTGGATAACATTGTTTTCTGGAGATCTAGAACGAACACTGAGCTGGATCACCTCGTGCAAGGAGCTGATGTTGTATGAACAATAAATAATAGGAGAATAGCCTAACTTGGACACGTCCTCAGGATGGATGCTGGACAAACTACTAGGAGGCTTTTGAATGTAGGCCAACTGGAAGAAGACAGAGAGAAAGGCCACGAAAGCAGTGTATAGATGACGTGGAAGAAGATATTAATCTCTCAGAGTTAGGGGATGGTAGAGAACTCCATTATAGAGGGCATAATGAAGGAAAATCATTGAAGAGGCTAAGATAGATGCAAGGTTGTAACACTGTGAGCAGATTAGTATAAGTACATAGTCCCAACTGGACTCATCACGTCAGATGTGGTATATCCAGAGGTTGTAGCAATGGAAAATTGTACTGAAATGCAGGAGGATCTGCAACGAATTGACGCATGGTGCAGGGAACGGCAATTGAATCTCAATGTAGACCAGTGTAATGTGCTGCGAATACATAGAAAGATAGATCCCTTATCATTTAGCTACAAAATAGCAGGTCAGCAACTGGAAGCAGGTAATTCCATAAATTATCTGGGAGTAGGCATTAGGAGTGATTTAAAATGGAATGATCATATAAAGTTGATCGTCGGTAAAGCAGATGCCAGACTGAGAGTCATTGGAAGAATCCTAAGGAAATGCAATCCATAAACAAAGGAAGTAGGTTACAGTACGCCTGTTCGCCCACTGCTCGAATACTGCTCAGCAGTGTGGGATCCGTACCAGATAGGGTTGATAGAAGAGATAGAGAAGATCCAACGGAGAGCAGCACGCTTCGTTACAGGATCATTTAGTAATCGCGAAAGCGTTACGGAGATGACAGATAAACTCCAGTGGAAGACTCTGCAGGAGAGACGCTCAGTAGCTCGGTACGGGCTTTTGTCGAAGTTTCGAGAACATACCTTCACCGAGGAGTCGAGCAGTATATTGCTCCCTCCTATGTATATCTTGCGAAGAGGCCGTGAGGATAAAATCAGAGAGATTAGAGCCCACACAGAGGCATCCCGACAATCTTTCTTTCCACGAACAATACGAGACTGGAATAGAAGGGAGAACCGATAGAGGTACTCGGGGTACCCTCCGCCACACACCGTCAGGTGGCTTGCGGAGTATGGATGTAGATGTACATGTAGGGGTAGAGTTCACACTAGATATGAAATAAACATTGTTGCGACTGATTGCGGCATCCTTTACTACTCGAAATGAATACAGTCGCTGGGCAGAACTGTTTCCTTTCAGAATCAAATCTGATAAAAGACTAATTTATCATGTTTAGTAACTTTAAGTAACTGTGCTATCTAGTAATGCAGCTATGAACAAAAACAAATCATGGGATGATAGCTTGTATGCTGGCTCCTTTCACATCATATTCAAGAAGTTGTACCTACAGTGTATAGCTTACGGAATGACTGTCTTCGTCTCCCCAACCTGATGTCCCATCTGTCTCGCCACAGGTATGCCATCACCCACGACAGTGTGAAGTACAGCATTTGTGTGTGCTGCAACGTGACACCGCGGGACTTTAACGCCAGTGTGGAGGCGACACCAGTCTCTGGCAGCAAGAAGGCAACCGTCTACGGACGGAGGAATTGCAGCCACCTAGCGCTAACTGGTAAGTATCGTAGCTCCCTGTTGTGAGTCTACATTGGGAGAGCTCCTACAGACAGGCTGTTTCAAAAACAGGTGTGTGTGTGTGTGTGTGTGTGTAATTGATTTAATTTGTTTTAGCACAAGTACTTACTTACACATTGTGTGACCAGTATATCAGTATGTTTCCCATCATGCTGTAAACACATTTCCATACGCCTCCATGTTTTTCTTGACACATTTTTGAGCATGTCTGGTGTTATAGTGCGAAATACATCCTCGTCAGCATTGCACAGTTCTTTCATTTGTAGCGTGACGATGGCAGGCACGTGTGCTGTAATGACTTCCCGTGATGAGTTGTCAGATGTGATGGTATTAGAATTTCTTGATGGCCATTTCAAGGGAGCTAGTGTTGCTGATGAACCACGATGCTGCAACCGTTTGCGTTCTGTGAGGGAGGCCGTTTTCCTCAAGCTGAGGTATTAACCACATTCATAAAACATGTAGATAATTTGCACTATGAACGGTCCCTTCAGAAAAGTACAGTCCGTGCAGATATTGTGATGTCATCACTCCCCATTTCATGATGTGAGACGAGTTCTTTTCTAACTCGACTGTGTAATGGGAGTTCTCTTTGGTCTAAACGACCATATTTCTAGCACGTGAGGTGTGATAAATGGTACATTCATCTGAAAACATAACCTTGGCACAGCTTAGTGCGTTTGGAAATTGAGTTAACAAATCAAGGCATGATAAAATGTGCTCATTCTGGTCTGTATCTGTTAACTGATTTCAAAAGCGTCTAACCTTAGGGTCTTTCTTTGTGTGACCTCGTATTGTTCCTCCTCGTGTCTTCTTCCTTCCACTCCGCAGTTTGTCTTTAACACTGCCAAAACCAAAACCACGTCTTTCCCAGTACAGAAGTATTGCCTTTTGTCGTGGAGTCTCATTAAATCTTTCCTGGAATATTCCCATAATCTGTCGTGTTGTGGGCTCTTCGCATTGTTGTTCGCGCATCCACACACTTTTCGCTAAGTGCTACTCAATAGTGTACTATGACTGCTCACATTTGCCATGGCTACTTATTAAAAGTCAACAGCAACTGTGAAAACATGAATTCCCACAATTGGTAAGAAGTAACATTTGATATTAAACAGGGTTTACGAGGGTGTGGGGATTTCTTTCCCATGCTGTTCATATATCAAAGAGTGAAAAGTGTTGGAGAGAGGCTGTAACCGTGGCATTGTGTGTGTTGTGTATTGAACCGGGGACTTAGAAATGACGGGAAGGCTTTGTCCTGCTGTAGCCCACAGTGGTTCACAACCCCATAACAGGCCACAGCAGTCCACCCACCTCACTGCCACCCCACACTGAACCCAGGGTTATTGTGCGGTATGGCCCCAATTGGACACCCCACCCCCTCTGGGAACATCTCATACCAGATGAGCGTAACTCCGATGTCTGCGTGGTAGAGTAATTGTGGTGTAGGAGTAGGTGGAGACAGTGTTTGTGCAGCAGTCGCCGACATAATGTAACTGAAGCAGAATAAGGAGAAGCAGCTCGCATTCGCCAAGGCAGATGGAAAACCGCCTTAAAAACCATTCACAGGCTGGCCAGCACACCGGACCTCGACACTAATCCGCCGGGTGGGTTCGTGCTGGAGACTGGCATGCTAATCTTGGCATACTCATTGATTAATTATAATTTTTTCAATTAACTTATACTGCAGATCTAAAACAATTTTTGTCTTTACGTACATATCTTGGATCAAGTGTTTTGGGGTATCCATTCTTTTTGTTTATGATCCGTAACTGCTCCCTATCTACCACACCAAAAACTGTTACATAATCAAAATTTTCTCCTCTCCAGTATCTGTTTTAAGTTAAATATGTTATCTGTGCAAGATCTCCCCTTCCTGAATCCTAAATTTTTGAAACTAAAAGTGTACTGAGGCACCGGTAGTAAGATGCCAGTTCACAGGAGTGCCAGTAGGGGGTCTCTCTGGGGGAGCTTATTCAAAACATTAACACTTTGAGGACCAGTCATTTACACCATTATGTAAAGTTTTACTGGTAAGTTTGTGTTCAATATAACTTCAAGGGAAACACACTAAAAAAGACTGAGGTTCAAGTTAATTTTACAAATTTATTTCAGTTATTTCATATATTACAAATTGTGCTGTAATTATGGCAAAAAGTGTAATTACCCTTTAAAAAAAGTGTGAGGTGAGTTCTTGAGCAATATCACACGTAATTGGCTTTTCTATTGAAAAGTCAAACTGTCATGGCATGCAAAGAGACATGTTGCAATCAGAGAAATACCAATTTGCTTCTTTTCTGCTTGTTTGGCCAGTGAAGTGCCTCATCTTCTCCAAACTGTGATCCAAACGGCTCTAATGTTTGCTACTGCTTCTCTCAAAATAATTATGTAACTAGACAACAGAAGGCAGCACCTGTATATTGATTTAAACCGATAACTTTCATGTTTGTGTGTTCGCGCTACTTAAGTGATGTTGCTATTGGCTGACTACATCATGTGTCCTGTGCCCTGAATATCTGCTGTCATTGGCTGGTGAAATCACGTGACGTGACCTGTGGGTGGCTGACAATAGAGCGCTGCACAGCACCATCTCGATTTCAGTGCTTCAGAAGCTTCTGTGCTACATTTGGTGGAAACGGTATTTATACTTTTGTGATATTGAAATATGCAGTGTTAAGCAAATATCTTTCTAAAACACATTGTTTTTTTGCTGGGTTTTATCACCTCAAGTGCCGGAAGTTCTAAGTCAGTGTATAAAATCTTTACCATCCAAAGGATTGGCAAGTTTTACAGCTCCAAGAAAAAGTATATTATGAAAAAAAGTGCTTTCATCCGTGATAAGTGTACGAGGGGGGACCCAAAAAAACCGGAATTTCTTTCTAGAAAGCATATACTTTAATGTTTTTCAAATACAACCTTAATCTCCTTCGAAGCATTAATACACTCGTCCAAACATTCATTCCAGTGTTCGAAGCGCCTTTTAAATTCATCCTCTTTGTTATCTGCTAGCACTTTCATGACATTACTTTTTACGTCTTCCACATCCACAAAACGCTTTCCTCTCAAGTCTCTTTTTATCCTCGGGAATAGGAAGAATTCCAAGGGTGCTAAATCCGGCAAATAGGGCGCGTGGGTCAAGGTAGTCGTCTTCGTCGAGGCCAAAAACTGTCGAACGCCTCGAGCCGTGTACGCAGGAGCGTTGTCGTGATGCAGGAACCACACGCCACAATCCCACAAAACTGGACGTTTTCGCGACAAACTTCTGCTGAGCCATTTCATAACCTCCAGATAGAATTGTTTGTTTACTGTCTGGTTTTCAGGGACAAATTAAAGGTGTATGATCCCTTTGATGTCAAAAAAACAAACAGATCAATATGGTTTTCACATTCGATTTCACTTGTCGATCTTTTTTTGGTCGAGGTGAGCCAGGTGACTTCCATTGTGATGATTGTTGTTTACTTTCTGGACTGCACCCATAGCACCATGACTCATCACCTGTAATGATTTTGTTGAAAAAATGTGGATCATGTTTGAATGCGTCCTTCATTTCGAGACAGGCTCGAACGCGACGATCCCTTTGATCTCCGGTAAGAAGCTGTAGCACAAACTTTGCTGCCACTCTTCGCATCACCAAATCGATGGTCAAGATGCGCTGAATTGAGCTCCAGGACAACCCGGACAAGTTCTCGAGTTGGTCGATCGTCCTGCGTCGATCTTCACTGATGAGATCCCGGATTTTGTTGATGTCGTCTTCACATCGAGCAGTTGAAGGTTGACCTGAACGGGGCTGATCTTCGACCACCATTTCTCCCTTTTTAAACTGAGAAAACCATTCGTACACTTGTGTTTTACTAAGAGCACGGTCTTTGTAGGCTGTCTGAATCATCGCAACAGTTTCTGCTGCGTTCTCGCCGAGCAAGAAACAAAACTTCACTGCTGCACATTGTTCATAAGAACTAGCCGTTTCCTCGTGTCATGTGTGCACTGTACGCACACTCAGAGAACTGCCAAAGAAACCACACTTCTCACTGTCGGGTAACGCCGCGTGGCAGAATGACTCGGCCGAGCTCCTACTACAACCCTCTGGCGGCGCAACCTGCTACTACAAGTACACGATGTGCAGCAGTACGATTCCGGTTACTTTTGGGTCCCCCCTCGTATTTATATACACCCTGTGTGAGAACAAGCCAAAAAAATTTTCAGTGTGGCAGAGCAGTACCACAATGGTGCCTGCACATGTGTATGTCTCTTAACAATGAGCTGCCTCAACAATGGGTTGGCCACAAATATCATAGGGATCTCGCATTTTACTCTCAGCCTGCAAAGATGCCTGACCTCGCTGTAAATAAATTTTTTTTTATAATTCCCTGTTGAGATAGTAGTGGAAGCAGCAACTTCAGACATGCCCACAAAAGTTCAGGACAAGTTAGACTGTCATTTGGATGCACGTTGAGCGACTGATGGAATGCACTTTGAACCTTTATGAAATATAAAGGAAAACCTTGATTTTAAATGTAATCTTAAAAAGCAGCTTGTGGTTGTACATAATCTGATCAAAAGCACCCAGACACCTAGTAGTGAACATTGATATGGGGTACATCTACATCCTGTGATTACTCTGCTGTTCACAATAAAGCACCTGGCAGAGGTTCAATGAACCACCTTCAAGCTGTCTCTGCCGATCCACTTTTGAACGGCACGTGGGAAAAAACAAATACATACATTTTTCTGTGTGAGCCCCGATTTCTCTTATTTTA
Organism: Schistocerca serialis cubense; assembly: GCF_023864345.2. Lineage (NCBI taxonomy): Eukaryota > Metazoa > Arthropoda > Insecta > Orthoptera > Acrididae > Schistocerca > Schistocerca serialis. Next base: position 119,946,530 of record NC_064648.1, read on the forward strand.
TCATGTTGATCATTTCTCCCGATGTAGGTGGGTGCCAACACAATGTTTCTGCAATCAGCGGAGAAGAAATTTCATGAGAAGTTCCCGTCGCAATGAAAAACGCCTTCATTTTAATGATTGACACTCCAATTCAAGTATCATGTCTGTGGCACTATCTCCCCTATTTCGCAATAATGCAAAACGTGCTGTCCTTCTTTGTACTTTTTCGATGTCATCCGTCAGTCCCACATGATGGGGATCCCACACTGCACAGCAATACTCCAGAGTAGGGCGGACACGCGTTGTGTAAGCAGTCTCTTTGGTAGATCTGTCGCACCTTCTAAGTGTTCTGCCAATGAATCGCAGTCTTTGCTTTGCTCTACCCAGAACATTATCTATGTGATTGTTCCAATTTAGGGTATTTGTAATTGTAATCCCTAAGTATTTAGTTGAAAAACAAAGATGCTGTGACTTGCGAAACGAGAAAGCGCTGGTAGATAGACACAATAAAAAACACACAAACACACACACAAACTTCAAGCTTTCACAACCCACGGTTGCTTTCTTGTTTGGTAAGTCACAGCATCTTTGTTTTTTAATATATTTTTCCCATGTGGAATGTTTCTTTCTATTATATAAGTATTTAGTTGAATTTACAGTCTTCAGATTTGTGTGACTTATCACATAATCGAAATTTAGTGGATTTCTTTTAGTACTCGTGTGAACAACTTCACACTTTTCTTTATTCAGGGTCAATTGCCACTTTTCGCACCATACAGATATCTAAATCATTTTGCTATTTGTTTTGGTCATCTGACGACTATTGAAGATGGTAAATGACAGCATCATCTGCAAACAATCTTAAGACGGCTACTCAGATTGTCCCCTATGTCGTTAATATAGATCAGGAACAATAGAGGGCCTATAACACTTCCTTGGGGAACGTCGGATATTACTTCTGTTTTACTTGTTGACTTTCCATCTGTTACTACGAACTGTGACCTTTCTGATCGGAAATAAAGAATCCACTCGCACAGCTGAGACGATATTCCATTGGCACGCAGTTCGATTAGAAGACACTCGTGAGGAACGGTGTCTGAAACCTTCTGTAAATCTAAAAATATGGAATCAATTTGACATCCCCTGTCGATAGCTCTCATTACTTCATGAGTATAAAGAGCTAGTTGTGTTTCACGAGATCTATATTTTCTGAAACCATGCTGACTATGTGTCAATAAATTGTTTTCTTCGAGGCACTTCATAATGTTCGAATACAGTATTTGTTCCAAAACCCTACTGCAAATTGACGTTAGTGATATGGACCTGTAATTCAACGGATTACTCCTACTTCCCTTTTTGGGTATTGGTGTGACTTGAGCAAATTTTCAGTCTTCAGGTACAGATCTTTCTGTGAGCGAGTGGTTGTATATAATTGCTAAATATGGAGCTATTGTATCGGCATACTCTGAAAGGAACCTGACCTGTATACAATGTGGACTGGAGGCCTCACCTTTATTAAGTGATTAAGCTGCTTTGCTACACCGAGGATATCTACTTCTACGTTTCTCACCTTGGCAATTGTTCTCGATTGGAATTCAGGAATATTTACTTTGTCTCCTTTGGTGAAGGAGTTTGGGAAAACCGTCTTTAGTAGCTCTGATTTAGTGGCACTGTCTTCAGTGACTTCACCGTCGTTATCGTGCAGTGAAGGCATCAGTTGCATTGGTGTTCTTTATGTACGACCAGAATCTCTTCGGGTTTTCTGCCAGATTTTGAGACAGAGTTTCGTTGTGGAAATTATTAAAAGCATCTCGCATTGAAGTACGCGCTATATTTCACCTTTCACTTTTGTGACAGCTCGAACTGTGCTGGGAACACTTTCAGTGAGGTGTCTCAGTGTCTGTGGAGGAATGGCTGCCCATTCTTACTCAAGTGGCGAAATCAGAGAAGGCAGTGTTGCTGGAATGATGTTCCAACTTATCCCAAAGTTGTTCCACTGGGTGAAGGTCAGGACTCTGGCCAGGCCACACCATTTTGATAGTGTTACTGTACCTCGCAAATACTACTTCAGGACCGGATGCATTGTCCTGCTGATACAAACGGCCTACTGTACACAGTTGGCAGTCTCTAAAGTTTTCTCATATCCTTCCACATTTAGCGTTTTCTGATGCACGATAAGGGGACCACTCCCTAAACATGATAAACACACCCTCCTCCTCCATACTTCAGTATTGGCACTACACGCTACGGCAGGTAACACTCTCGAGGTTTTTGTAAAACCCAAACTGCAGGGTATAGCGTGTTCATCAGTACAAATCACTCGTTTTCAGTCATCTGCCGGTATCGCTCGTTGCACCACCTGGAGCGTTGTTCGGCATTGACTCCAGAAATGTGTGCTTTATGAGAAGGTGTTTGACCATATTACCACATTTTTCTTAAATCCCAACATGCAGTCATTGTACTACCTGGACTACTGGTAGCACTTCGTGTTATGACCAGACAAAACCACAATCGTCCAGACATAACGGCGGGGTTTCCGATTGCTCTAAGACATTGTTTTTCAACCTGTGGGTCGTGACCCCCTGGGCGGTTGCAAAACCTTGCTCAGGGGGTCGCAATAGCAGTAGTAAAAAATACTTGTCCATTTTATGTTCACACAGAGCGAAGTGCGGAGATAGTAAGCACGTCCGTACTTTCTCATTCTGGAAACATCCCCTAGGCTGTGACTAAGCCATGTCTCCGCAATATCCTTTCTTTTAGGGTGCTAGTTCTGCAAGGTTCGCAGGAGAGCTTCTGTAAAGTTTGGAAGGTAGCAGACGAGGTACTGGCAGAAGTAAAGCTGTGAGGACGGGGCGTGAGTTGTGCTCGGGTAGCTCATTCGGTAGAGCACTTGCCCGCGAAAGGCAAAGGTCCCGAGTTCGAGTCTCGGTCCGGCACACAGTTTTAATCTGCCAGGAAGTTTCACATCCATACTTGCTGGCGTACTTGGACAACTGATTGCTGTGACAGAAAATGCGCTTACCCCTTCTCCCCCCCACGCCTCTACCGCGGCAAAGAATATATCTCTGCCCGCAGAGTACTGTGACTCCTTTTCACATTGCACTTGATTTCTCGATCAGCATAGTATTGATAGAAAGGAAATAAAATATGTTGCCTTTGAAATTGCAGACATACTTTTATTATAGTTCCAGGGGTTGCCAGAATATTTTTACTTCGAAAGGAGTAGTGTATTCAAAAAGGTTGAAAAACACTGCTCTGAGAGATAGCACATCGGAGCTACAACACGTGAAATATTAGTTTACTTAATTGCATGAATGGTGAAAAGGTTTACAATCCTTTCCTACAGCAGTTCTTGATAGTGTACTACTGTCATTGACTATTAAAGCATTGCTTGATGCACTAATTAACAAACTGTTCTCTTGAAGTACAATGTTCAATATTTACAAAAATACATTTGCTTCTGAGACTCGTATAATGCTTTAGCCCTACTCGATGATGACTCCTTGAGCTGTGGTCGAGAATTTAGCGCTTCCACACTCAGCTCTACATTGGCCACCATGGGAGGGTGCAGCTGAGCAGAGAGAGATGGTCTTCTTTAACCTCTCCCATTCATTATTGCGGATTGCAGTGAGATATCGCTAATGTCCGTGGCATCCGTGTACGCAAGTGTGGTGAGACACTGGTTTTTTGGTGAATAGTATCACACTTTGGAACTCGTGAGTGGTTTCTTCCGCTGATTTCGTGTGTTTCTTTTTACAACCACCCTCCACAATGCTTGTGTGTCCCTGTCCACGAGTAAACAATGTCTACCCGGTATTGGTTTAGCTGTAGTTGTTCCTTCACATTTCCACATTGCGACCACATTATAGTGTGTGCAAAATCCCGTGGCTGCTAGATGTGCAGAGGGCAGGACACACGTGGGAAGAGAGGCAGTGGTGGGGTTTACGGACAGATGCCGTAGGGGAAATGCCTGGTGCTAGTGGGGAACTGCTGTTCTAAACTGAAGCCTAAGCTCAGATTTTCTGTAAATACTAAGTGGGCCACCTTCACGTCCGCACTTGCTTGATGGACATTCAAAAAGACCTATGTCTCCTCTGCTTTGGTTAGTGTCTAAAAAGAATGTCGCTGAAAATGCGGCGATTTATTTTTCCTGGCTTGTTAGCCATTTGTAACTTTGAGAGAAGCATCACGAGTGGCAAATTTTGAATAAAACGTACACATTTCTGTGATGCCACATTAAAATTTGTATCTTTTGCCAAAACAGTAGCGGGTTTACACAGTCTCACCTCACTAACATGTGCAGACGCAGTTGCAAAGGAATTCTGAAAAAGATTAAGTTTATTAAATGAGGAACTGAGAAAAAGCCCATTATTGGTATAAAATAAACACGTAATGTCTTCGCTTATGTTGACCCAAAACTCGTAGCATTTCTCATTTTGTCAGCTATCGATGGCCCTCAAAAATTGCATACTTTCATCGAAAATGTCTGTAGTTGGTGGAATAACATGGTAGATAATGAAGTTTTGCATAATAACCGCACAGCAAAATACTCTCCTCTTTGCATGCTATTATTTGCCAAAATCTCGTTTCTATATCTTGCACCAGTTATGAAATATGAGGAATGTTGTGGATTCTTCAACCTGGCTTTTGTCGCTGGGGGGCACGATTGCAAATGAGTGTGCCACATCAGATCAATTTTCCCGTGATTGGTAACAGACAGAGACCTCTGGCCAAGTCTAAAAGAAAATTCAGTATGTTAGCTAAATTTCATACACAGCAGTATGCTCAAAACGTAAAATCATAGCAACCTCTATTTTTCATTACAAACTTCTTTGAATTACTTCCATGTAAATATCACAATAAGTATGATCATTAACAAAATCATGGGCACGCCATCATGAACCTGATGTATAAAACCAAACTTTTTTATGGAATAGCTTCTGTGAAATCATTTGAGAAAGATAGCAGGGTGTGCATCTTGATTCTGTCATCGCTGACTGGCCCGAAAGTTTGACACTGTTGGCCTCCCCTTCCAAACAAACGACGAAAATTGGTCACTGTGCATTGGCTGCCATATAATAGGTGACATACAGTGACTACCGTATTTACTCGAATCTAAGCCGCACGTGACAAATGAGACTCGAAATAAAGGAAAAAAAAATTCCCGAATCTAAGCCGCACCTGAAATTTGAGACTCGAAATTTAAGGGGAGAGAAAAGTTTTACGCTGCACCTCCAAATCGAAACAAAGTTGGTCCATTGCAATATGAGACACAATTTAGTTCGAATGAATGACGATACACCTACAGTAGTTTGGTTCGAGTCATAAGGTTAGCAGTTAAGCTTTACCAGGTAGCCATTGCTATGCGTCAGACGCTCCGTCTGTATTTATACGGGTACCCTTTCTTTTTAACGTGCTTCGTCTGGTTTGAGTCAATTGCTTATTTTGCTTTGATCTGGTAAGTGTCGTTCTCTTTGTTGTAGGTGTTTACGTCACTCTAAGCTGAAAATGCATTACTGTACTGTGTCATGCATTGTTTGTCGCATTCTGATAGTGCGTGTTTACGGCCTGTTGGCGCTCGCAGCATGGCTTGCTTTTGTGCGTGCTACCGCCGCTTACAATTAACAAAGAAATAGAGGAATCGTCTCATTAGCGAAACAATGGCAAGAGAATGCTATTTGTTGTTACTTACACTGCTGCTTTCTTTGATAATGATCAACAAGAACCAAATAATAGACTGCGTATGATAGAACATGTTCTGAACGAGAGTGAGGCGAAAATTTTTCTCCGTTTGAAAATCTTTGCGGCCGCTTCTTTAGTACATCAAATTCTGCACAGAAATTAGAGTCATCTTAGATTTAAAAATCTAGTCACTTGCCATGCTTCATTTCTGACTGTATCACTATTAGGCATAAGAATAATACGAATATAAACATGACACGATACGTATATTCTTCCGCGTTTGCTGTTGTCTCACTCTAGTTTTGTAGTTTATTAGGCAGACAGGATTTAAATGAGATAGCAGCAAACACGAAAGAATACCTGGCAAAATGTTTATATTCGTATTATTTTTATGGTGAAGAGAATACTGTATGTGATTCACTTTTCATCAGGTTCTTATTAGCAACCATCACTTCTCACAGGTAGGAAAAAATTCAGAACGTAGAGTTGGCCATATTGACAAACATCCCAAACAGTCTTGCCAGTCGGATTTTTGTAGTACATTGTAATTCTGCTACATTCGAAGATGAACAATATGGAATTTATATTTACTTCGTTGGATAATGTATGAGAATGCAGTGGTCGAAACTCGGGGCGGAGAAAAAAAGTTCGTCTTCCACCTTTTTTTTTACTGACGCAGAGGTTTTGGTGCCAGTATTTATCTTTGTGCCTACAAAGCATGCCTGTGTAGCGCTACATATATTCGACGGCAGAACTTCCGCTTGCTTTGCACTCGATTCTAAGCCGCAGGCGGTTTTTTGGATTACAAAAACCGGAAGAAAGTGCGGCTTAGATTCGAGTAAATATGGTAATCAACATTCATAGTCACCAACAAATTCTACTGTTACTGCTTCTCATGTAACAACACAGTACTCCCCACCTCCTTGCATGTACTGGTGGACCCATCTTCCGTATATCTAGTGGTCAATTCTGCATTACATAGGCATGTCTGGATACTTTTCATTTTAGTTTGTATGTGGATGCATGCAAAAGATATACCCTTTTAAAATCAGGTGTGTCTTTTAAAATAAGTGCTTCATAGTCTTATGTGTAAGTTGACTGCGAGTTTGTCTGCAACTGTGTGGTTATTTTGCTCCTACTACAAAAATGTCCAGTCACCTTTTGGTGAATTTCTTCTTCTGCAGTCCGATCCATATGCCTGACCTTATAGAAAATGCGCAATGTTCTTCGGTTAGAGAAAGCTGTAGTGCAAACTAGCCACACTACACACCTCTACAGGTTGCATGAAATGTTTTCTGGTATCAAATTAACTGAGCATTTAAAGGATAGACAGATCTTGAGTGGAAACTTTGGTATATTGTTACTTGCTTGATACAATAGAGCTGCGAAGTCTGTACTAATCTGAAATTAGAATTTTGCACTCGCACACGATCACAGTCACTCAGTAATTAACTGAACCTGTTACCAATAAGATTACTAAACAGATTATCTATGGCAGAATGGTCATTCTAATATTATCAAAATCAACGTCTGTGAACGCCCAGTTCTCAATCCCGCCTCGCACAATATCCCCCCCGAGTCATAGTTAACGCAGAACAGGGAATCAGCATTCGTAAAGCGGTTACTGCATCGATGATTTCAGCCGTAAATAGAAATATTAAAAAAGGTAGGAAGATTTTTCTGTTTAGCAAAAGTGACAAAAAGCAGATTTCAGAGTACCTGACGGCTCAGCACAAAAGTTTTCTCTCAAATACAGATAGTGTTGAGGATCAGTGGACAAAGTTCAAAACCATCGTACAATATGCGTTAGATGAGTATGTGTCAAGCAAGATCGTAAGAGATGGAAAAGAGCCACCGTGGTACAACAACCGAGTTAGAAAACTGCTGCGGAAGCAAAGGGAACTTCACAGCAAACATAAACATAGCCAAAGCCTTGCAGACAAACATAAATTACGTGAAGCGAAATGTAGTGTTAGGAGGGCTATGCGAGAGACGTTCAATGAATTTGAAAGTAAAGTTCTATGTACTTACTTGACAGAAAATCCTAAGAAATTTTGGTCTTATGTCAAAGCGGTTGGTGAGTCAAAGCAAAATGTCCAGACACTCAGTGACCAAAATGGTACTGAAACGGAGGATGACAGACTAAAGGCCGAAATACTAAATGTCTTTTTCCAAAGCTGTTTCACAGAGGAAGACTGCACTGTAGTTCCTTCTCTAGATTGTTGCACAGATGACAAAATGGTAGATATCGAAATAGACGACAGAGGGATAGAGAAACAATTAAAATTGCTCAAAAGAGGAGAGGCCGCTGGACCTGATGGGATACCAGTTCGATTTTACACAGAGTACGCGAAGAAACTTGCCCCCCTTTCTTGCAGCGGTGTACCGTAGGTCTCTAGAAGAGCGTACCGTTCCAAAAGATTGGAAAAGTGCACAGGTCATCCCCGTTTTCAAAAAGGGACGTCGAACAGATGTGCAGAACTACAGACCTACATCTCTAACGTCGATCAGTTGTAGAATTTTGGAACACGTATTATGTTCGAGTATAATGACTTTTCTGGAGACTAGGAATCTACTCTGTAGGCATCAGCACGGGCTTCAAAAAAGACGATCGTGTGAAACCCAGCTCGCGCTATTCGTCCACGAGACTCAGAGGGCCATAGACACGGGTTCCCAGGTAGATGCCGTGTTTCTTGACTTCCGCAAGGTGTTCGATACAGTTCCCCACAGTCGTGTAATGAACAAAGTAAGAGCATATGGACTATCAGACCAATTGTGTGATTGGATGGAAGAGTTCCTAGATAACAGAACGCAGCATGTCATTCTCAATGGAGAGAAGTCTTCCAAAATAAGAGCGATTTCATGTGTGCCGCAGGGGAGTGTCATAGGACCATTGCTATTCATACTATATGTAAATGACCTTGTGGATAACGTCGGACGTTCACTGAGGCTTTTTGCGAATGATTCTGAGGTATATCGAGAGGTTGTAACAATGGAAAATTGTACTGAAATGCAGGAGAATCTCCAGCGAATTGACGCATGGTGAAGGGAATGGCAATTGAATCTCAATGTAGACAAGTGTAATGTGCTGCGAATACGTAGAAAGAAAGATCCTGTATCATTTAGCTACAATATGGCAGGTCAGCAACTGGAAGCAGTTAATTCCATAAATTATCTGGGAGTAGGCATTAGGAGTGATTTAAAATGGAATGATCATATAAAGTTGATCGTCGGTAAAGCAGATGCCAGACTGAGATTCGTTGGAAGAATCCTAAGGGAATGCAATCCGAAAACAAAGGAAGTAGGTTACAGTACACTTGTTCGTCCACTGTTGGAATACTGTTCAGCAGTGTGGGATCCGCACCAGATAGGGTTGATAGAAGATATAGAGAAGATCCAACGGAGAGCAGCGCGCTTCGTTACAGGATCATTTAGTAATCGCGAAAGCGTTACGGAGATGATAGATAAACTCCAGTGGAAGACTCTGCAAGAGAGACGCTCAGTACCCTGGTACGGGCTTTTGTTGAAGTTTCTAGAACATACCTTCACCGAAGAGTCGAGCAGTATATTGCTCCCTCCCACGTATATATTGCAAAGAGACCGTGAGGATAAAATCAGAGAGATAGAGCCCACACAGAGGCATACCGACAATCTTTCTTTCCACGAACAATATGATACTGGAATAGAAGGGAGAACCGATAGAGGTACTCAAGGTACCCTCCGCCACACACCGTCAGGTGGCTTGCGGAGTATGGATGTAGATGTAGATAGTTTACACATTTAAAAAAATTGGAATTTCATGTGTTGCCTTTCTCACATATTTGTGTTTAGTTTGAGGGACTCCACGGTCATGGTTTACTCATTACTCCGCAAAAATTATTACATCTATTGAGAGCACCTAAAGTAATCGTCTGAACATGGTGATAGCCTAGCTCCAAACTGCACTTAGACATTTGAAAGTAATTCTTCTAGTCCACAAAATATGTGCAAATGTGCTATCCTCCAATTCACTGATATTTATTTTAGCCAATTCAATATCAACATTAAACCACTCAATCCCTTGTATTTTACATTTGACCAATCACAACTTAATAGCTTTTGTGAACAGTTTATTAAATGAACAGATTTAGAGAACTTCATGACTATCAAAATAATTCCCTCTTCAAATAACAAAATCTTCTTAAAATGTTTCTTATTTCTCCAGTCCCAGTCTCCAGTCCCACTTTACAAATTTCCTTCAAGAGTATGAGTTACTCCCTCTGTACAATTGAACAACCACAGTTGTCACACTAACATGTACTCCATTAATTGACATAACAACATTCATTTTACTTATTACTTACCGTCCACACTTTCATTCGCACTAATAATTAAACTTATTAAATCAGTAATAATTAATAGAAGACATAATATTCACAACAGATAGTTTTGTTTCCATAACATTCTGTTTTAGCTACGTACAGTTTCATAGTCCATAAGCTGTAACTACTTTGCAGTTAGCTACTGGATTGACTCATCCATCTGTCAGTTTCGAATTGTGAGTCGCATATGAAGGTGTCTGCTTGTCACTGCCCGATGTACACAGGTGTGATACGAGGCACTATGGTTCAAATCATCATTTGTGCAGGAGATGTAGCCTTGCAAAAAGGAATGAATGTTTGAAAGAGCCTGTATTTTTGGATCAACTTGGGAGTCCAAATGTCCTTCTCCATGAGGACATGCACTGCAGAGTTACTATAGCTAGGTTGTTATCACCATCACCCTATGTTTAACATTCCCAGTAGTTGTGTACGGATGGCTAAGGGTATTGTGTAGGTTTGGTAGGCAGTGGAATACCACTGTGGGAGGGGTGGGAAGGAAAGTGAGTAGGACACTCCTCATTTCAGGATATAACGAGAGGTAGTTGAAACCCTGTCAGAGGGTGTGATTCAGTTGGTCCAGTCCTGATTCACAAGAGGAATGCTCCTCTTTGGCTGGACAGTTGGACTTCGGAAGGTGGTGGGAGACTGGAAAGATAAGGCGTGGGAGGTTTGTTTTTGTACAAGGTTGGGAGCATAATTACAAGCTGTGAAGGCCTCAGTGAAACTGTCGGTTTATCTCGAGAGGGAAGGCCTTCACAGACTGTAATTATCCTCCTGAGCTTGTCCAAAAACAGATCTCCTGAGCCTTATCTTTCCAGTCACCCACCACCTCCCAAAGTGCCACTATCTGGCCAAAGAGGAGGACTCCCCTCATGACTCAGTACCACCCAGGAGTGAAGCAACTCAATCACTCTCTCTGCCAGGGTTTCAACTACCTCTCGTTGTGCCCTGAAATCAGAAATGTCGTACTCACTGTCCTTCCCACCCATCCCACAGTGATATACCGCCACCCACCAAACCTGCACAATATCCTCGTCCATCCCTACACAACTCCTGCCTTCATCCCCTTGCCTCATGTCTCACATTCCTGTAATAGACCTACATGCAAGACTTGTCTCCTACATCCTCCCACCACCACCACCTACTCCAGTCCTGTCACAAGCATCACCTATCCCACCAAAGGCAGGGCTATCTGTGAAACCAGTCATGTGATCTACAAGTTAAGCTGTAAGCACTGTGCTGCATTCTGCTTGGGTATGACAACTAACAAGTGGCCGAGAAGTAGCTGGACCCCACACCATTGCTGAGCACACTGCCCAACACAATGTTCTTCGTTTCAATGACTTCTTCAGAGCCTGTGCCATCTGGATCCTTCCCACCAACACCAAGTTTTCGGAATTCTGCGGGTGGGAACTTTCCTTGCAGTAAGTCCTATGTTCCCGTAAACTCTCCTGGCCTCGACCTTCGTTAGCTGTTGCCCTCATCGTCTAGCCTCTTCCTGTTCCCATTCCAGCACAACACACTCCTCTATTCCACCAACACACCCACAATGCTTTTATCTTTCTTCTTTTCCACTACCCCCCAACCCACCATCTATCCTCCCATCTGTACCTACCTGCCCTACCTTTCTCCACATCAGCCCTATATGCTCTCACAAGCAGCACTTTACTGTCCTGCTTGACTGTGAAATCCAAGTTTTCTCACCTCCTGCTTAACTCTCGTAGTACTTGTTGTGGATCCTGATGCAGTTTGAAATTCCTGTGTGATGGTCTGGATAGATGTCTGCCTATTACACATTACGACCCTCTTCAACTTTCAGCGGTCTCTGTCAGTCAGCAGACGAGGTCGGCCTGTACACTTTTGTGTTGTATGTGTCCCTTCACGTTTCCCCTCACTGTCACATCGGAAACAGTGGACCTGGGATGTTTAGACGTGTGGAAATCTCGCGTACAGACGTATGGCACAAGCAACACCCAATTACCTTACCAAATTCAAAGTCTGTGAGTTCCACGGAGCACCCCATTCTGCTTTCTCATGATGTCTAATGACTACTGAGGTCACTGATATGGAGTACCCGGCAGTAGGTGGCAGCAAAATGCACCTAAAATGAGAAATGTATGTTTTTGGGGGTGTCCGGATACTTTTGATCTCATAGTGTGTGTGTGTGTGTGTGTTTTCTATCTTCAAGTAAGGCCTTGTTGGCGAAAAGCTCAATTTCTGACAGTCTTTTTGTTGTGCCTATTTGTGACTCAGCATCTCCACTATATGGTGAGTAGCAGCTATCCTTTTCATAATATTGTTAAGTAGGACTAGTATTTTTCATATTTTTAAGTTGAATGCAACATGATATGTTGCCTTTTAAATAGAACACTGCATGACAGTATAAAAATGAATGACATTTTTAGCACTCACCATTCAAAATGGCTGAATGCAAAAGGTTTAAAAAACAGGATCCTCCATAAAATTTACAGTGTACTCTTAGGTTTCTGCATAAAAACAACCTCAGAAATCAGGATATTTTGAACATACCCTGCAAAGTTTCTGAAATGCTACAGATCAATCCATTACGATAGCTAGTTTTCCTCCAGTCATATTTGTCAGCTTTGCCAACTTACAACCAAACCATGATATTTTAACTGAACCTGGACCTCTGGCTACACTATAGGTCAGTTCAGCACCACAGCCAGTTTTTCTCTGGTCACATTTGTTGGCTTTGACAGCTCACAAACAAGCTATAACAATGGAATATGAAACAATATCCCAATAAATGTCATATTCCAAGAAACATACAGTACAAGAAATATGACCAAAAACCAGTAACCAGCTCTGTAATCAATAATAGACAGCTTCATAATATTCAATCTCGTGCAGTCCGTGTCGAAAATCAGTTTGTGTATTCTGCCGAAACAACTCAGTAGGTCCAGAAATTTTCATTGGCTGCTGTATACTATCACCTATTGGTTACGACCAATGGAAACAAATTGCCAACCGTAGTGTGCAGCAGGAGATCTGCTGACACTGTAAGTACATTTTAGCCAATGATGAAATTAATTCATTGTAGACAAACTCTGTCTATTTGAAAGGCAACTAGGTATAAAGAACTTTCGACACTACAGTTACTTCTCAGCACATCCCACCAATGTTACTTCTCAGCACATTCCGCCGATGAAACATAGGGTCATCCTAAAAGTGTTCCAGTTTTGGTATATAAAAACATAAGCTTTATTTTTTTCAAGACACAACAAAATACACAAATGTCATACCTTCCCAGTTCAAGTTTGGAAACTGATGTCAGGCTTATAACCACCTCTGCTGCTCTTGGCATGCAAGAGCTCTTGTCTGTGAAATCTGCCATGAGTGCCTGGCAAGACTGCTCTTGCATTTTGCCAACAACTTATTAACTTTCCTGCTTTAACTCGTGGAAGCTTCAGGTTTTATTGACATAGACCCAATGATTTAAAATATCTGTAAGGAAAATAAAAATCATAAGGGGTTAAGTTACGTGCTCTTGGTGGCCCGTGTTGGTCACTATTACGTGAGATGAGGTAGTCCAGAAACCACTCCTAGAGTAATTCAATTGTTTCACAGGAAGTGTGGCAAATGGCATAATTGTGCTGAAACCACAACTTTTGGCGGACCATTCCATTGAAATGAGGTCACAAAAACCCTTGTCATTGCACAGGATCAGTTTCCATTAACTGTCACAGCTCTTTCTGCCTCTTTTTTTGTAAAAAAAAAGGGGGGGGGGATGTTTCTGCCGTGCCAAACAGCCCCTTGCTGTCAATGGTTTTCCCCTCTCTTGAACTGTGTGTGGTTTATCTAACCTCTAGATATAGCAGTTCTGTTCATTCACAAATTCATTTAAATGGAAATCCATCTTGTCGCTAGAAATGATGATCCTCACAATACCATTGTCTCCTCAGAAATCAGTCAAATCGCCTTTTCTCACTATTGGCTTCCTTCATCTTGTCCATAATTTACTTCTGTAAAGGTGGTAACAGAGATCATACCATAAAATTTGTCGAAATGGAAAATAAGAATATCGTATGCCCAATTCTTGGGAAGAGCAATGAATGGAGTCACTGGATTAACTGCAATGTTTTGCATGAATTCGACAGAACTAGGATGCCAAGAAGCCTTTAACATTCACTGTCGATGTAGTTTCATCGATCTTTACAGTACGTCTGTGAACTTTTAATTCATTCGGTGCTTCGTTACACCCTAGAATCGTGTAGTGATATCTCACAGTCGCTGTACAATTTTCTCCGTTCTAAAAAACATTTTCACAATTAGCATACACTGCACAATAGTACACTACTCCCCAATTAGCCACAAAATGGAGAAATGAGATAAATTCAGATTGAAGCAACAATTTGAATCTTTATGGAAACCAAAATGGCCTACGACAGTGTGCTCATCAAAAGTACACTACGCGATTCTAAACCAGATCACTTTTAAAGGGCCCTTTATTTACATTCCATGTCAGTTGCACATTCCAGCTAAAGTTTATCAACAGTGTCAGAACTTCTTAGAGCATTGGGAACAGTGAGATTCTAAACACAAAGCTCTTGTGCTCCGAAAATTTCTCAGCCAATGATAAATAATGCAAAACTGACCCAGAAAGTAAGCACTAGTTCCACATACCTCCCATGCATCTAACTGCACGATGGTCACGCATGAGTAGTTACATCCTTCAACTCGTGAACTAAGCAGTGTATTTATTTTATTTCATTATATTGATGTCTTAAGTCATTGTTTGTTGATAATCATGTTTAAAACAATTGATCGGCCTGCGAGCTGTGAAGTGAGAGATGTTATCAAGTTTCCTATTGCAAGAAATGTTTGAGCTAATGAGGTTATTGTCAGATAATTGAAACTTAGAGAGAGAATGTGGTGAGTGAAGGTATGGTGCAAACAGGGTTTCAGATGTTTAATGAAGGAAGGCACTAAAGAAATCGTGCACTGCATCAAAGAACAAATTTGTTCCAATAGGTGAGTAATGATTTCTGATTTTCAATGCATTTTCAAAACATTTCATGATATCCATTACATGAAATTGCAACTGAATGCTTGGCAGTACAAAAAATTGTGAGCACGGTGTGTACTGAAAACACAAATTGACGTTTAAAAACGGAAATGCGTGGAGCAGCTGTGGAGTTACTGCGGCGTTATGAAACAGAAGAAATAGACTTTTTGAAAAAAAATTTCACAGGCAATGAGAAATGCTTTTATTTTGAGACACTTGAATTGAAAAGACACCCATTGGAATGGCAGCACAATAGTTCGTCGAAACCTGAGCAATCAAAGCCACCTTATTCTTAAGAGAATCGTGTGCACTGTGATTTGGGACTCCCGGCGAATTTTGTTAGTGGATTGGTTGGAACGAGGCACGACAATCAACACTACAGTTTACTATGAGACATTGAAGGAATTATGGTGCACGATACAGAACAATAGATGTGGACTACTGACTTTTATTGTGATTGAACACGACAATTAATGAGTGACCACATACTGCAGGTGTAACAGCAGCAATGCTTTGATTCATTTCACTAGTCAAAATTTTGTTACTCTACTTACAGTCTGGACATCTCACTTTTATTTTTTTCTCACTTCAAGAAATTTGTTGTTGGTCAGCAGTTTGCAAGTGATGAGGAGATCAAGGTAAATGTCCAAAACTGGTTCAGTCTCTGTTGCTCCACCGTGGATATGGGACAGTGGCCAGTCAGATAAAAGGTGTACAACTTTGCTTCCGCTGTTTGCCAATAGGTGGCGACAACAGTAAGTAGCGATCGAAAGAAACAGATTGCAGACATCAGGCGGTTAGCTTGGACCTCGGTCAACATAACCTCATTCAAACATTAGTCGATTTGTGTCTGCATCATAAAGTTGTTCTCGATTGAAAATGTCAGTTTACGGGCCCAATTTTCGTCATTTGCGGGAGGTGTTACTGTTTTGTTTCAATATGAAGAAAACAGTGGCTGAGTCTCAAGGAATGCTATCAAGTGCGCACGGTAAGGATGCTATTAGTGGGAGAATGTGTCGTGAGTGGTTTCAACACTTCAAGAACAGTGATTTTAATGTCGTAGACTGGCGCGTAGTGGTGGAAGAAAGAATGTTTTGGAAGCTGCAGAATTGGAGACATTGCCAAGTGAAGACTTCCATCAAACTCGAGAAGAATTGGCACGATTAGTAGGAGTGACACAGCAAGCCATTTCAAAACATCTCAAGGCTATGGGCACGATTCAGAAAGAAGGAACTTGGGTCCCGTGTGAGCTGAAACCAAGAGACGTTGAACGGCGTTTGTGTGTTTGTGAACAGTTGCTACAGAGGCAGAAACAGAAGGGATTTCTGCATCGCATTGTGACCGGGGACGAAAAATGGGCTCATTACGATAACCTTAAATGCAAAAAATCGTGTGAATAATCCCGGCTATGCTTCCATGTTGACGGCCAAATCGAATATTCACGGCTCCGCGATCGTGCTCTGCATTTGGTGGGACCAGCTCGATGTTGTGTACTGTGAGGTGTTAAAACCATGTGAAACAATCACAGGTGCTCGTTATCGAACGTCGTTAATGCATTTGAGCAGAGCATTAAAAGACAAACGGCTGCAATGCAACGAGAGGCACAGTAAAGTGATTTTGCAGCATGACAGCACTTGACCCCTTGTTGCAAAAGAGGTTGAAACGTACTTAGAAATATTAAAATGGGAAGTCCTACCCCATCCACTGTATTCTCCACACATTGCTCCCTCGGACTGTCACCTGTTACGATTAATGGCGCATGGCCTGGATGACCAACACTTACGATCTCATAAAGAAGTCACAAATTGGATCGATTCGTGGATGGCTTCAAAAGACGAACAATTTTTTCAATGCAGGATTCGTACACTGCCCGAAAGGTGGGAGAAAGTAGCAGCCAGTTATGGAAAATACTTTGAATGATACATGTGTAACCAATTCCTTTCATTAAAGCCTCAGAGTTGGGGGAAAAAACGGCTGAAGCAAAGTTGTACACCTTGTATTTACCAAAGAAAAATCACAAAACAGCCATATGTTTTCAGAAGTTGTTATTCCAGGTATTGATGGTTCCAATTATGCATGCATAAATTTATTCGATTCTCTATATATGGAGTGCATAGGGGCCTGACGATGGTGTTAATGAGATGCTGAAACTGGTTGTCTACATCAAACACCTACATCTGGAAACATACAACTGTTTGGTGATTTTCTAAAAACTGTTTCACGTTGCAAGTGGCCAAATTCTACAAAGCGGGTACATTACAATTATTGTTGTTGTGGTCTTCAGTCCTGAGACTGGTTTGATGCAGCTCTCCATGCTACTCGATCCTGTGCAAGCTTCTTCATCTCCCAGTACCTACTGCAGCCTACATCCTCCTGAATCTGCTTAGTATATTCGTCTCTTGGCCTCCCTCTACGATTTTTACCCTCAACGCTGCCCTCCAGTACTAAATTGGTGATCCCTTGATGCCTCAGAATATTCCCTACCAACCGATCCCTTCTTCTAGTCAAGTTGTGCCACAAACTCCTCTTCTCCCCAATTCTATTCAATACCTCCTCATTAGTTATGTGATCTACCCATCTAATCTTCAGCATTCTTCTGTAGCACCACATTTTGGAAGCTTCTACTCTCTTCTTGTTCAAACTATTTATCGTCCATGTTTCACTTCCATAGATGGCTACACTCCATACAAATACTTTCAGAAACGACTTCCTGACACTTAAATCTATACTCGGTGTTAACAAATTTCTCTTCTTCAGAAATGATTTCCTTGCCATTGCCAGTCTACATTTTATATCCTCTCTACTTCAACCATCATCAGTTATTTTGCTCCCCAAATAGCAAAACTCCTTTACTACTTTAAGTGTCTCATTTCCTAATCTAATTCCCTCAGCATCACCTGACTTAATTCGACTACATTCCATGATCCTTGTTTTGCTTTTGTTGGTGTTCATCTTATACCCTCCTTTCAAGACACCATCCATTCCATTCAACTGCTCTTCCAAGTCCTTTGCTGTCTCTGACAGAATTACAATGTCATCGGCGAACCTCAAAGTTTTTATTTCTTCTCCATGGATTTTAATACCTACTCCGAATTTTTCTTTTGTTTCCTTCACTGCTTGCTCAATATACAGATTGAATAACATCGAGGAGAGGCTACAACCCTGTCTCACTCCCTTCCCAACCACTGCTTCCCTTTTATGCCCCTCGACTCTTATAACTGCCATCTGGTTTCTGTACAAATTGTAAATAGCCTTTCGCTCCCTGTATTTTACCCCTTCTGTCTTCAGAATTTGAAAGAGTGTATTCCAGTCAACATTGTCAAAAGCTTTCTCTAAGTCTACAAATGCTAGTAACGTAGGTTTGCCCTTCCTTAATCTAGCTTCTAAGATAAGTCGTAGGGTCAGTATTGCCTCACGTGTTCCAGTATTTCTACGGAATCCAAACTGATCTTCCCCGAGGTCGGCTTCTACTAGTTTTTCCATTCGTCTGTAAAGAATTCGCGTTAGTATTTTGCAGCTGTGACTTATTAAACTGATAGTTCAGTAATTTTCACATCTGTCAACACATTACAATTAGTGCTGAGATATGACTTGTGCCTTAATTCTCTTGTTGAAGATGTCAAAAGAAGTTTAAGGTGTGTAGATTTTTCTGTAACAAAATACAAATAAAAACAAATTGCTGATATTTTTTACAGCTGAACACTACTTACTTTTTCGAAAAAATAACCTGGGAAGAAATTTTGGTATTTAAGAGGTAGTTGTTGTTTAAAAGTGAATTGTGAAAATGAAAAATAATAGCACTTATTTTCTGTAGGAGTGGTAGCAGAGCAAGTGTTGAGACTCTCCAAACTGCTTTGTTTCATGTTACATGTGCATACTGAGATATACTGTTACAGAGCACTGGACGCTGCTGCAGTACCACGGAGGGGACATCTACATGCCCAACGTGAGCTGCGCCAACGGCGCTTCGGGAAGCCGCAGTACTTCGCTCGTCATTGTGTGCGACGCTCAGGTGAGGCTGCCATCCTGGAACTCACTACCAGAGAAACAGCTTTTCTGCACTCACTATGGCATATCAACTATCTCAGTATGATATCTGTTCAGAAAATAACTGAACATTTGGAATTACACATAAACGGAAATATTTAGTGATATGGAGTTGGCAGCACTACCTTACGCATTACCTCCTTTGTAATCGTGTGGTTTTCAAGTGTTGGTATGTTGCTCACTTTTTGTGATATTGTTATTTGAGTACAATGTGTTTAAGTGTTAATGGTGATTTTTGATATGTATAATTTTCTGGAAGGAGTATATAGAGGGTCTATACAAAGGCGGTGTACTTGAAGACAATATTATGGAAATGGAAGAAGATGTATATGAAGATGAAATGGGAGATATGATTCTGCGTGAAGAGTTTGACAGAGCACTGAAAGACCTGAGTCGAAACAAGGCCCCGGGAGTAGACAAAATTCCATTGGAACTACTGACAGCCTTGGGAGAGCCAGTCCTGACACAACTCTATCATCTGGTGAGCAAGATGTATGAGACAGGCGAAATACCCTCAGACTTCAAGAAGAATATAATAATTCCAATCCCAAAGAAAGCAGGTGTTGACAGATGTGAAAATTACTGAACTATCAGTCTAATAAGTCACGGATGCAAAATACTAATGCGAATTCTTTACAGACGAATGGAAAAACTAGTAGAAGCCGACCTCGGGGAAGATCAGTTGGAATCCTGTAGAAATATTGGAACACGTGAGGCAATACTGACCCTACGACTTATCTTAGAAAATAGATTAATCAAAGGCAAACCTATTTTTCTAGCATTTGTAGACTTAGAGAAAGCTATTGACAATGTTGACTGGAATACTCTCTTTCAAATTCTGAAGACAGAAGGGGTAAAATACAGGGAGCAAAAGGCTATTTACAATTTGTACAGAAACCAGATGGCAGTTATAAGAGTCGAGGGACATGAACGGGAAGCAGTGGTTGGGAAGGGAGTGAGACAGGGCTGTAGCCTATTCCCAATGTTATTCAATCTGTATATTGAGCAAGCAGTGAAGGAGACAAAAGAAAAATTTGGAGTAGGAATTAAAATCCACGGAGAAGAAATAAAAATTTTGAGGTTTGCCGATGACATTGTAATTCTGTCAGAGACAGCAAAGGACTTGGAAGAGCAGTTGAACGGAATGGACAGTGTCTTGAAAGGAGGATATAAGATGAACATCAACAAAAGCAAAACGAGGATAATGGAATGTAGTCGAATTAAGTCGGGTGGTGCTGAGGGAATTGGATTTGGAAATGAGACACTTAAAGTAGTAAAGGAGTTTTGCTATTTGGGGAGCAAAATAACTGATGATGGTCGAAGTAGGGAGGATATGTTGATGATTAGAGTTGCAATTCTCTGTGACAGATGGAACAGCCACCAGGATGCACGAGTGTTGCTCGTGTTTAATGTTGTTACCAGGCCCGGTAGGGCACGAACAGTGACAGATGACGAGTGATCACCGTGAAGAACACGGAGGTGCTGCATACTCGTGTGAGACAGCGTTATCAGCATCTCGCAGTTTGAAGGGGACTCGATGTGGTTCTCCATTTCATGGGTTGGTTGAATTCTGGAATATCCAGATATGTGGGGCATGTGGATGTGACACTGGCCCCGTGTTGGACTGCACGGGAATGTGGGGCAGGCACACTCCTCACAAAGATTCCGGTCAGACACGTCTTGTGACGAAGCAAGCTGGGGTATTTTTACTTCCACTCTTGTTTTGCCATCTGCCTCCTTGGAATTCATTTTTCCATGTCTTACTAATTACCATTAACATACATGAGTATAATCTGCATTTTCATAAAAGAGAAAGGTTGACCCTTAGTCTTAAAGAATATACCACCAGATCTAATTTTGTGCTTAGTTTTATGTATGTAATTGATTTTCTAATTTATTTTGACTGTTCCTAGTTAATATCTTTTGTTATGGGGTAAAATCAGTAATTGTTTCGTAACTCAAATTCTATTGTTGACTTATAAACAAATATAAATTCTGTACCAACTATAAACATTTAGAGGAACAACTATTAATATTCTTAAAGGATCTATTTGGCTCTATTAGAAAACATGTTAGCAAAGCCAGCCCTTAATTAATTCCAAAGTAATTAACAGTTTTGTCAAAGATATTGTTTGCCTAACGATATCTGTTAATTTCATCATTTAAACAAAGAATTCGCCTTAACTCTCGTAATAGAAGGAACTGTTAAAAAGATGGAATTTTTTGATGTTTTCAGTTAATTTAATGAGTTATGTTTTAATTGTAATTTCTGTAAATGAAACATCAAACAATGTGTAGTTTCAGTGCCTATTATTGTGCTGATATATAAGGGCCCGATTTTTGGTCCCGAGACAGTCAGACCACAGCTGAGTTTCAGATGAGGAACCTGTATTGGTTAGAACAACAACAGTGCATCAAATTAACTGTGAAATAAGTGGAACGCAATTAGGCCTTGTGTTAAAACAATGACAGTGTCTGTTCAATATGTACCGTATCATTCTACAATAACTGTGAACTGTATGGTTAGGTTTTAACTGCTTGTAGATGTTAGACAGCAAACTATTGTAGCTGTATGTTGATGTTTGCCTGCAAACTATTAATGAAGCTTATCAAAAGTTAAACAATAGTGCACTGGCCATATAACTGTGTATTATTGGGGGGTTGTGAACAGTGAAAGTAAAGAACCATGAAATGCAAATGTGCACCTGTCAGCTACATCATTTAAAGTAGTCAGTGTTGAACGACGTCCACCCCCCCCCCCCCCCCCCAAACCCCAACCCCCCATTTTTCAGCTAGTGTAGGAACGCAGTACGTCGATACCGAGAACAATTGAAGAAATAAAGCAGATGAACGTCACAATCTGATGACCACAATGGAGGATTGCCATATTGTGCACAGAGCACATTGTTGCCCCTGCACATCTGTGTCTGCGATCTGAGAACAAATAGTGGATTGCGTGCAACATTGTGTCATGCTGCACCATTGGCCCGACTAGCAGCAGCTGTACTGGGGAATCGCCATTAGCCCCACAACACAAATGCTTGTGTTTGTAGTAGTGCGTGGAAAGAGTGAACTGCTGATAAATTGTGTTGCAGTACGTTCAGCAACAAATTGCAGCTCTGAACTGTCCTCTGATGACCGTGTCAGTGATCTGGGGAGAGGATCCAGTCTTCTAATGTTCCAGAGAGGCACAGCATTGTTACTCTCTGCATTGCAGTGGCAGGACCTGTCAGGTACGACTTCAGATCGGCTGGTAGTGATTGTGAAAACTCAGACGGCTCAACAGTACCTCACAGACATGTCGAGTTGTCACATGTCATCTCTCGTGCGACATTATTGGAATGTCATTTTTCGAGAGGACGGTGATCGTTCACAGCTGGCGTGTGTGTCTGTGAACTGACTGCGTGATGTTGAGGTACATCTGTGGACAGTGAGCTCCCCGGATCAGTCCCCAGCTGAACCTGTGTGGGACCAGTTCGGATGTCCGTCCCAGTGGCAATGTCATGGATAGGAAGGACCATCTATAACAGGTTGCTTCAGGAGAGGCTTCCACGGCAGTATGACATCCTGCTGAACCAAATCAATGCGTACGTTCGAGCCGGAGAGGAGTGAAGCGTTATAGTGATAAGTGGACTTATTTTGCCAAGTTCTTTGTTAACTGCACTCATGTCGGGCGATTGGCGGTGCTGTCAATGCCTGCGTTCAAGCCGGTGGGGAGTGAAGTGTTATAGTGACAAGTGGACTCATTTTGCCAAGTTCTTTGTTAACTGCGCTCATGTCGGGCGATCGGTGGTGTGGTGGAGAAGTAGAAAATGTGACAGGAAACCCAGTGAGTGTGTGGCACTTGACTCAAGAAAGAACTGCTATTGACTGACAGCTGGCCCACCAAAATATCATTCACAGACTAATTTTAATTGAAATACAGTCACATAGTGCAAAGCTAATGACACATATCAGTTGCGACTTATGGTTTCCACACTGGGGAAGTCTGTGAATCTTATACCAGTGTGGTAATATTATCAAGTTCCAGAGAGACGTAATGACTCACTGCCCACCCCTCCCCCTCCCTCACCACCACCACCACCACCACCACCACCACCACCACCACCACCTCTCCCTCCCTCCCCCCCCAAAATCTCTCTCTCTCTCTCTCTCTCTCTCTCTCTGTGTGTGTGTGTGTGTGTGTGTGTGTGTGTGTGTGTGGATCAGGATACCTGTGTTCGGTAGTCCGTATTACTGAGTGTCGAAAATGGTCACTCAGTTCCAGTTGCAGGTTGCCAATCTAAGGTCTTCCAGGGGTAACAAACATTGCTTCTTGTGTATTTTATATAATTATTGACCAAATTTAAAATGCTGTCACAATCTACTCCTTACAAGGTAGGAATTTAAGTTGAAGGTTTAACACAATACAACAAGTATTAAAGTTAGAAACTATGTATATGTTTTGGCTCCCCTTAAATCAAAATGCACGAACTACCCAGGCTATATTCATCCAGTATTTGAAAATGAGTTCACTTAGCGACTTCTAACAAACATTACACACGATATCAAACCTTTATGAAACTTTTTCTCACTGACAACACCCACAGAATAATCGTTTACTACATTTTCACTGTTCTTGCAGTAAAACTTCATCTTCAGGCATGACAATTTATCACTGCTTTACTACTAACTCTATTCACAACAGAGTTAGCCGACAACATCCATGTATACCAGTGCATTTACCTGCAAAATTGTATTGTTGTACGACACAGTGTTTGGAATATGTGACATCATAAACTTTGAAACTGGTGAAAAACCTCTCTCTTCTTAAATTGATGTGCAAATTACGCAGGCTATACTGATCCAATGTATGATAACTCAGGCAGAGGTGTTATTTTTTGTATCCAACATACATTGTCAAAACCCCCAAAAATACATCTCAGATAATAATAAAAAGAAACTTGCAAGTAACACGCTTAATCTAGTAAAACCATTTAAGTGAGGAACATGGTAACTACACATTTCATGCACTTATTGTGTGCAATCTTTTTGAAATTCTCAGTATGTGGCGACACTTAAGATAAGGATTCTACTGCACTCTGAGAAGACACTTAGCCTGTGTTCACTACAGTGGATCCAATTTCCAGTGCCAGAAATACAGAAGTATCTTTGACACCATGGAATCATTAATACTGAGCAACAGTTAATGACTCATAAAAGCGGGATAAAGAGGTGGAGTGGTAGGCATTGGAAAGTGAAGATTCAGCCACTCTCAGTTCCTCTCCATCGTAAACGAATGTTAAAATTGTGTGGAGGGTGGTATGACACCCATGGGCACAATCAAACAGTGCAACATCTAGATGAAACGCCCTGCTAATCCCACAGGACAGGACACACAGTAGGTTGTGGAAAGGGGCCAAAATGAGGTGCTGTCAGTTACACTTTGAACATACAACTTTATTATTTGGTCAAACATTACAAGGTCCCATTTTTTTTTTTTTTACACACACAGCTTTAATCTTTGGGACTTAATTACCGACTGAAAGCCACTTTAATTTAAAAACGGCTGAAGGCCAATAACTTAAAACGCAAGCATAATCAGAAATTTAAAGGCAAGCCTTATCTTAAAACAGTTCTTTAATTTAGACTGAAGGCATTAGAAACAACTCAAACTCAAAATTGGCTGAAGGCCCAAGACTTAAAATTAAACAACATTAAAATTTTTTTAAATGCCAAAGGCCAGTTCTTTGAACTAGGCTGAAGGCTTTTAGAGCACAACAACTCAAATTCAAAATCGGCTGAAGGCCAACACTTAAAACTCAACAACATTAAAACCTTTAAAAAGCCAAGGTCTTAATGTGAAACAGTTCTTTAAACTAGGCTGAAGGCCTTAAGAGCAAAACAACGCTAATTTTAAAAAATGGCTAGAAGCCATGGAAGTACAAACAACAAGAACAAATTAAAAAATACAGTACACCCAATGGCGCTCAGATGTTCGGCCTGGAATTCAAATAATGCTTGCGTGGGTGAGACATGCAGTCGGGCAAACCATTGACGATCCGATGAGAATCGAACCGACCGACAATCACGGACCCACCAACAAGATAACTTCCACTTCACCCGACCAGGGCACCACAACAGGGAGTTCAACGGAACAACGTAGAAGATATTGGCACCCGCAACCAATCATACGTGGAGCTGTCGAACTACATACGGTGCTGGACAGCAACAACACGATGAGGAAGCTACACTGCCTGAAATTTACGTCAACGGCCAGGGCAGGCAACCGGAACGTTAATGGCCACAAGGCAAAAGATTCAACTGGAAGTACAAACAACAAGAACAAATTAAAAAATACAGTACACCCAATGACGCTCAGATGTTCGGCCTGGAATTCAAATAATGCTTGCTTGGGTGAGACATGCAGTCGTGCAAACCATTGATGATCCTATGAGAATCCAACCGACCGACAATCATGGACCCACCAACAAGATAACTTCCACTTCACCCGACCAGGGCACCACAACAGGGAGTTCAACGGAACAACGTAGAAGATATTGGCACCCGCAACCAATCATATGTGGAGCTGTCAAACTACATACGGTGCTGGACAGCAACAACACAATGAGGAAGCTACACTGCCTGAAATTTACGTCAACGGCCAGGGCAGGTAACCGGAACTTCAATTCAAATAACCAAATACAGTGAAACTCCAATGAAGGGTGGCTAGAATTTTCCAACTTGAAAAACACATTGTTGCTCGCAGGAATATCCCAACAGCCAACAATGAACTCCAATTGACACAATGTGAACAGTCTTGACTTGCTGGTAGGTTAAATCAAAACTCAACGTTCGTCTCCAGGGTCGGTGAGCCACGGAGCTCGTAGCAATGGGAACAGCGCCACACGCTCCGACACCACGTAGAGACGGCCAGCAGGCCCGGCCAAACTACGCCCCGCCGACAATTCCTCGCTGCTCCGTGGCAACTGACTGACTCGGAGCCAGTACGCCGACAACATTCAGAATAACTTGTCAGTCAGAATCACACAAACTACACACAGTTTCACGAACACTT
The DNA here is from genome assembly GCF_023864345.2 of Schistocerca serialis cubense. Classification (NCBI taxonomy): domain Eukaryota; kingdom Metazoa; phylum Arthropoda; class Insecta; order Orthoptera; family Acrididae; genus Schistocerca; species Schistocerca serialis. The sequence continues at coordinate 119,972,682 of NC_064648.1, forward strand.
GCCCAAAGAACTAGACAATGCTAATGACACTGACTGTACAATAACAGGGACAAATCATGACTCGGCACACACAGCCAACCCATAAGCGATTGCCAGCCAAATACACGTCGTCCGACAAGACGACCGACCGACGACCGACCAAAGTCGTCCCCACTCGCGTTGTGTGCCGGCAACCGTCGGGCGAGTCGTGGCGGTCCGGACCTCACTGCTGCCACGCCCCGACTGAACTTGTGCCGCGTGCCGTCTCAAACAGTGCCAGGTCCGAACTAACTCACAACACACAGTGGCCGGGAAGTAATAGCAGTCCAGCAAAGATAATACAGCAGGGCCTATATTGATAAGCACTGCTGCTGCTGCTGCTGCTGCTCACGGGCAGACAAGGTAGCAATTCAGTGACTCCAGTAATTGAAAATTAACGTAATGCGGTGGCAGTATAGTAAAAAAGATGTTAAATAAGAGATGGCATGAAGACAAGTCGCACATGGCTCAACAATACTACAAAAAGGGAAGATTGCTACTCACTGTATAGCACACACATTGGACAACAAAAAGACTGTCAAACAAGTAAGCTCTTGACCAAAAAGGCCTAATTAGACAATGTGTGTGTGTGTGTGTGTGTGTGTGTGTGTGTGTGTGTGTGTGTGCGTGTGTGTGTGCTCAATACAGATGAAGGCCTTTTTGGCCGAAAGCTGTTTGCCAGTCCTTTTGTTGTGCCTATCTGCAACTCATCATCTCTGCTCTGTGGTGAGTAGCCTTTCCTTTTAATAATACAGTGTGTGCATAAAGTCCGGGAGCACTTTCAATTATTTATTGCACAAGAACTAAACATTGTATAGATGTCATACATATTGCATTTTGAAGACAAACTCTGAAAATTTTTTTATGGACATTTGATATGCGAACTATGAGTGACCCGGCAGATGTCAATAAGGTAATCGCATTCTTGCCATACGCGTCCCAGCGCGGCATCATTGACTGTGGCAGTCGCTTCCCATAATCTCTCCCGGAGCTCTGCTAGATCACGTGGTAGAGGCGGTACACACACCAGATCTTTAATGTGTCCCCACAGAAAAAAGTCACATGGAATGAGATCTGGTGATCGGGGAGGCCATTTCGTGAAACAGCTGTCCCCTTCTGTAGCACGGCTGATGTGGCAGCTCCTTGTTCAGGTACCCACGAACTTCACGATGAAAATGGGGTGGAGCCCCACCTTTCTGAAAGATGAATGGAGAGTCCGATTGCATTTGAGGCATCAGCCATTGCTGCAACATGTCCAAGTACGAATATCCAGTGACAGTACTCTTGGCAAAGAAGAAAACGCCCCTACCGTTTTTGACGTGACGAGGCGCAAAAAACATTTACGTTTGAGGAATCGCTCTCAAATTCAGTGCATTCGTGTGGATGCTTTGTACCCCAGATTTGACAATTACGCCTGTTCACTTTCCCGTTCGTGTGAAAAGTGGCTTCATCACTAAAACTTAAGCGATCAACAACGCCATCGCCATCCTCATTCAATTGTCTCAACTGTGAACAAAATTCAGAACGCTTGTCTTTGTTGTTGCGATTGAGCTTCTGCACTAGCTCCAATTTGAATGGTTTCATTGACAGCTTCTGTCGCAGGACGTTCCATGCTGTCATCGGAACCATTTTGAGTTCACGGGATGCATGAATCGCTGATTTCTTTGGACTCCTTACAAATGTCTCTCGTACACACTCCACATTCGCTTCACTCACACTGGGACGTCTGCTCTTCTTCGCCGGGCACGAGCAACCCGTCGTAACGAATTTATCGTGCCAGTGGTTAATGGCTTTCCTTGTTGGTGTCTTCTTACCATTCTTGGTTCTAATCCATCGAACAGCTGTAGCACACTTGTTTTTGTAGAACTCCAACACACAGAAAGCTCGCTCTGCACCTGAACTCGCCATGTTTGTGACTAGCACTGACTATCGGCAAATTACCAATTTATGCTGTGGCAGTAAACGTGGGGGGGGACTTAGAGGGTTTCTTTTCAAAATGACATATGTATGATATCTGTACAATGTTTGATTCTTGTGCAATAAATAATTGAAAGTGATTCTGTACTTTATGTACACCCTGTATTGTCATTTTCCATAGGCACAAATACTTTAGCCTGCTGTAAGCCTTTAAAGAGCTGCTCTCCGTAGGGGCCATGCCCCAAACCTCTGCTAAACATAGCTTAACTGGCATTCCGAGGGGCAGCATTAAGGGTGCATTTAAGTTGCCACACCACTGCTCACCGCACCGCCTGGTGATGATAAAACCACTGCATCTTATTGGTCTATTTAACCTGCACCGTAACAGACCACCCCCCCTCTCCAATGCTCACTACAATCCTTCTCAGGTGATACCAGTTTGTGTTTTGCACTGCGACTCTCACCATGTGTCCTGAAACTTGATCCTCGATTCATTGGCTGGTTCGAGGTCACTCAACCGACACTGTATTTGGCAGCACTGCTATGTGAACTGCTGCAGGTTAATTACTCTTGTCAAGCGGTAAGGCTGCAGTGTAAATGCAACAGTGCTACCGACTGGCAGCGAGGTCTGATGTGCCGAAAGTGAGGATGCCCCTTGCCATAAAACTAACTGCTGTCTGTTTGGAAAAGATCACTCAGTATCATCAGACTTAAAAAAAAATTGCAGTCATTATTTAAATCCGAATGAAAAATACTCTAATCTCTTCCTGATAATTTAAATTCTGTAGTACATTATTGGAAAAAGTACACTACTGGCCATTAAAATTGCTACACCAAGATGACGTGCTACAGAAGCGAAATTTAACCGACAGGAAGAAGATGCTGTGGTATGCAAATGATTAGCTTTTCAGAGCATTCACACAAAGTTGGAAAGTTTCCAACCGATTTCTCATACACAAACAGCAGTTGACCGGCATTGTCTGGTGAAACGTTGTTGTGATGCCTCGTGTAAGGAGGAGAAATGCGTACCATCACGTTTACGACTTTGATAAAGGTCGACTGTAGACTATCGCAATTGCGGTTTATCGTATCGCGACATTGCTGCTCGCATTGGTCAAGATCCAATGACTGTTAGCAGAATATGGAATCGGTGGGTTCAGTAGGGTAATACGGAACGCCGTGCTGGATCCCGGCGGCCTCGTATCACTAGCAGTCGAGATGACAGGCATCTTATCCGCACTGCTGTAACAGATCGTGCAGCCACGTCTCGATCCCTGAGTCAACAGATAGGGAAATTTGCAAGACAACAACCATCTGCAAGAACAGTTCGACGACGTTTGCAGCAGCATGGACTATCAGCTCGGAGACCACGGCTGTGATCACCCTTGACGCTGCATCATAGACAGGAGCGCCTGCAGTGGTGTACTCGACGACGAATCTGGGTGAAATCAGTACCCAGAACAATCACCTCTGGCCGTAATAACGGCCTCGATACGCCTGGGCATTGATTCAAACAGAGCTCGGTTGGCGTGTACAGGTACAGCTGCCCATGGAGCTTCAAGACTATACCACAGTTCATCAAGATTAGAGACTGGCTTATTGTGACGAGCCAGTTGCTCGGCCACCATTGACCAGACGTTTTCAGTTGGTGAGAGATCTGGAGAATGTGCTGGCCAGGGCAGCAGTTGAACATTTTCTGTATCCAGAAAGGCCCTTACAGGACCTGCAACATGCGGTCGTGCATTATTCCGCTGAAATGTAGGGTTTCGCAGGGGTCGAATGAAGGGTAGAGCCACGGGTCATAACACATCTGAAATGTAACATCCACTGTTCAAAGTGCCGTCAATGCGAACAAGAGGTGACCGAGACGTGTAACCAAGGCACTCCATACCATCACGCCGGGTGATACGCCAGTATGGCGATGACGAATACACCCTTCCAATGTGCATTCACCGCGATGTCGCCAAACACGGATGCGACCATCGCGATGCTGTAAACAGAACCTGGATTCATCCGAAAAAATGATGTTTTGCCATTCGTGCACCCATGTTCGTCGTCGAGTACACCATCGCAGGCGCTTCTGTCTGTGATGCAGCATCAAGGGTAACCGCAGCTACGGTCTCCGAGCTGATAGTCCGTGCTGCTGCAATCGTCGTCGAACTGTTCGTGCAGATGGTTGTTGTCTTTCAAACGTCCCCATCCGCTGAATCAGGGATAGAGACGTGGCTGCAAGATCCGTTACAGCCGTGCGGATAAGATGCCTGTCATCTCGACTGCTAGTGATACCAGGCCATTGGGATGCAGTACGGCGTTCCGTATTACCCTCATGAACCCACCGATTCCATATTCTGCTAACAGTCATTGGATCTTGACCAACGGGAGCAGCATTGTTGCGATACGATAAACCGCAATCACGATAGTCTACAATCCGACGTTTATCAAAGTCGGTAACGTGATGGTACGCATTTCTCCTCCTTACACGATGCGTCACAACAATGTTTCACCAGGCAATGCCGGTCAACTGCTGTTTGTGTATGAGAAATCGGTTGGAAACTTTCCTCATGTCAGCACGTTGTAGGTGTCGCCACCAGCGCCAACCTTGTGTGAATGCTCTGAAAAGTTAATCATTTGCATATCACAGCATCTTCTTCCTGTCGGTTAAATTTCGCGTCTGTAGCACGTCATCTTTGTAGTGTAGCAATTTTAATGGCCAGTAGTGTAATTAAGATGTTGGTTGGTGTGCATTGTCAGAACATGAATTTAAAAATGATACTTTATTAACTATTTCTTTTGATTGATCTTGAATTGTAGTTTAATAATGTAATGATGATCTCTAAAATTTTCACAGAAGCTTGTTTTTTTCCTGGGTTCGATTCCCGGCGGGGTCAGGGATTTTCTCTGCCTCATGATGACTGGGTGTTGTGTGATGTCCTTAGGTTAGTTAGGTTTAAGTAGTTCTAAGTTCTAGGGGACTGATGACCATAGATGTTAAGTCCCATAGTGCTCAGAGCCATGTGAACCCTTTTTTTTTTTTTAAGCTTGTTTAGGTATTGAAGCTTGTTTAGTTATTTAACATTTTACAGTGGTTGCTATCGAAATACAGTTTGAATACATTGTTAAACAGTTTTCCAGAGTGATTAATTCATATCACAAACTTTAAATAATAATAATAATATATACTTCTGAGCCTGATAATGTGTACTTTCACATCACATTGAATAATGAATGACAAAATGTTAGCAGTCATTAATGAAACATTTCCATACTTGCCACATGGTATCAACTACTTCCGTAGGTGGAAGTATTGGTTGCTACACTATAAGGTCTGAAGCAATGGTCGTAGTGAAGGGTAGTTGTTCTGTGCAGGAATCCCTGAGTGTGGTGCAGGCCGATAACTGCACGCTGACGATGGAGTTACGGACGCCGCAGTCTTGCGTGTCACCGCACCAGCAAATCGTGCCCGGGCTCAGCCACGGCTCCGTCTTCTGCATACTGTGAGTATCCTCGAGTATCAGGGCTGTGGCCTGAAGAAAAATTTATGAGGAGTATTCTTCAAAATGTGGACCTCCAGCATTACATCAATAATTTCAGTTAATTAAATTTAATTATTTCCAGTATCCACAGTCTGATATTGTAGTTCTTGCAAAATGATGAATTGAACTTTGGAGTGGGAAAGAGTTACTAATACTCTGATACTCATCTGATTGAATAAGAGGTTTTGAGAATTATCAGACGTATTTAAACATTAATTACTTCTGCTGTAGAAGTCCCGTCTATACCTTGGAGTGATTCATATCCTTGTTTGATTTTGAGGATTTTGTGTAACGGAAAGTAATGAATCAGCTCATTTTAAAATTATCCTTTTTTTATGAAACTGAATAGCACGTCCGCTGCCTCAAAGTTCGACTCTTTTTAGTGAATAGCCAAAAAGCCATCCAGTTACTTATAGAAGATTATGACATTATCATTAATAAACTTGGGTATTATTTGAATCTGCTTTTTAGATTAATGCAAATAATTTTGCATATGACACCAAAAGCAAGAAGAGATTCAGTTACAAGATAAATCAGTCTTAATTTAAAAGCCGTAAATTCAACTAAATACCTAGGTATTACAATTATGAACAACTTAAATTGGAAGGAACACATAGAAAATGTTGGGGGAAGGCTAACCAAAGACTGCCTTTTATTCGCAGGACACTTAGAAAATGTAACATACCTACTAAGGAGACTGCCTACACTTCGCTTGTCTGTCCTCTTTTTGAATACTACTGTGCGGTGTGGGATCCTTACTAGATAGGACTGACAGAGTACATCGAAAAAGTTCAATGAGAGGCAGCACGTTTTGTATTATTGTGAAATATGGGAGAGAGTGTTACAGAAATGATACAGGATTTGGGCTGGACATCATTAAAAGGAAGGCGTTTTTCGTTGCGACGGAATCTTCTCACGAAATTCCAATCACCAACTTTCTCCTTCGAATGCGAAAATATTTTGTTGACACCGACCTACATGGGGAGAAATGATCACCACGATAAAATAAGGGAAATCAGAGCTCGCACGCTATACGAGATGGGAATAATAGAGAATTGTGATGAACCCTCTGCTGGGCACTTAAATGTGATATGCAGAGTATCCATGTAGATGTAGATATAAGTATGTTTTCAAGTAATAGTTTTGTTAAGTAATTTTTTGTGCTGAATTTCGTAAAATAAATCTAACAATTTCTATATAAATATGCAGATTGATGCTAATGTGCTTAATTATTTTAATTGCTGTCATTTCCAAATATGTAAATGCTGAAGTTATATTATTAGGTAGAACCAATTATTTTATTAACATGTTAAATATTGTTATGTACTGAAGTATTTAGTTTTAGTAATGCCTCATAACATTACATAGTAGTTTTATAGAACTTTCCATTCATTAATTTTACAAAAGTGTGTCCCTTGAATGATTAGACATTAATTTTTTAATAAATTATGGATGTTGCATACATGAAATTCCAAACTGCCATAACTTCATAAATGAAATAGTATAACAAACTCGTTATTTAAATGAATTTAGTTATTCTAAATAGCACTAGACAATGGATAATAACTGTGGTAGGAATTAGCACAAAGGTAGATATAAAATGGCACAGTGAAAGATATTACGTATTGTGAAGTATACAAAAAGGATGCATTGTGCACTAGTATTGGGGATCTCATTCTATTACATTACAGTACATACCCTTGAAGCAGGTGCAGAATTAGAGTTTGGTTCTGCTTATGGCCAACTTGTTACCTTCTGTTACTTTCAGCCCCCCACCACATCCCCAAATATAACTTTGTCATGCCCACTTTCAATGTGACAGTAGTAATTTGCTTGTGTCAGTACTTAGTAAATAGATGTAGCACAGCTTACTAGAAATGGCAGTTCAGTGAAATACTTCATCTGCCTGAAAATTTGCGAGTTACATATGATGTTAAAATATATTTTTATTGGAACTCTACTTCTTCCCAAAAATTACTTATATTGATGGTACAAAGGCGGTGCAGCCACTTGCTTTAAACATAAAACAAATAGGGATTAGTGGTGAATAATTTAGGCGAGACAACCTCACCCATCCCCACCACACCCTCTCCACCAGTCAAAAAGTCCCTCCCACCCAGAGAAAGCCAGGGATAAAAATTTCTTCTTAAAAAAATTATGTCAGTGACAAGCTGAGTACCTAATAACCAATCCATTCCTGCCATCAAGAGGGGAGGCGTATGAGATATTGCAGGGTCCTCGATGACAATATATGTATGCCGTATCTTGCTTTTATAGCTGCCTTACAAGTTAGACCTTAACATAGCTGTATTTGTATGCTTTAATTGATGTCCTTTTGTCGTAATTTACGATATTTCACATGAAGAGTATGTGTTACAACATCAATACCAGGTGGGTGGAGCCACTCACTTTAAAAGAATGAAAAAACCTGAATATGACATTTTTTTTCTGTCATCTAGTGAGATATAAGTGTATGTAGTTATGGAGAACATTTTGAACCCCCCCCCCCTTCCCCCCCTTGTGGGTCTGGGGGTTAGAACAGGCCCGAGGTATTCCTGCCTGTTGTACGAGGTGACTAAAAGGAGTTTCACACGTTTCGGCCTTTATGTGATGGTCCCCTGGAGGGTTTGGCCCCCATTCTCCAAAATTTTCCCGAAGAGCGAGCCAATTGGGGAAGGGCACCTTACAAGATGCATTGTGTCCATCGCGCATTGAGATCTTTAGCCCACTTGCTCGTCATCACATTGCAGTCCTGCCCATTTTCCATCTCTCGGGCGAGGACACCTTCCCGGGTGCGTTTTCCACCGTGCACTATGCTGTGTCGATTTCTGCGTCGACGATGACCGTGGACTTGTTTGCACCTGATATCCGGCACAGTAGCCAGTCAGTTGTGTTGGGGGCGCCATGCACCCTGTTGGTTGTAGGCTCCTGTACACAAAGGGATCGTTCTGCTGATGCCTGCGCCGTTAACTCCCCGCGTGTGCCGAGGGGTAGGTGCCCATCCCTCACTGGGGCATCGGGACTCCCGGCAGTGGCCATCCTGCCAGGTGGCCTTTGCTGCGGCTGGATGGCGCCCGTGGGGAGAGCCCCTGGTCGGAGTAGGTGGCATCAGGGAGTATGACACACAATGAAGTGTAGTCTGTCATCTCTTGCTGGTGGTGAAACACCAGCAGTCTCTAAGCGATCACGAGCTCAATTCAACGCACAGAAGTACGACCCCAAATCGTTCCCCTCCCTGGCCACACCGTGGGAGGAATGTCAGGCTAAGGATGGCAGCTGATCTTATTCATCCCGGTACCTTGTATGTTCGAGAGCTTGTAGTGGTTAACAAAAAAAAATGGGAGAAGAGAGACCGTGAAAAAGGGAAAGAATGAAAAGCAAATCGGACTTTGTATTACAGAAAAGCTATCGGACTTCGTTATTCGGAAAAGTTATTGTTGGGGTGGTCCTTGTGGCGTTTTTGAGCAAAAGTTAAACCAATTTCCACTACAAAAGTTATTGAAAAGAAACAGAGAATAACAGAATGTAACTGACAGGGGGAAGTGGCGTAGACGAGAGATCATCCTTTACCAGATTAACTTATCTTCTTTTGGGCGGCGTCCACGTCTTCAAAAATCTCCTTCATTTCAGCATGAAAAAATCTGCTCCGAAATCTTGCAATAGTCCAGGGATCACTAATTTATACCAATTAAAATCATCTTGATACTGTATGCAATTTAATTCACTTTGCTACTTCCATCCACCGAATTTCTTAATAACTTCCACAATGTCTACACATTACAATCAGATCAAGATTAGCCATTAAGTTTTTACGTCAGCATCCGATCATGCCTGCCTTAAGCTACGGCTATCAAGAGACAATTGAAACGCAATAAAAAACAAAAAAGAGTTAACAATTTTAGTATTTTCCCTCTGCCGTCGAGCGCTCATACCGCTGCGCCGGGATATTTTTTATCTGAGGGAACGAGTGTAGTGCGGCGAAATTCAAAGCCCCGCTACATCGCCCCCTCGACTGTCACGCTAAAACATTTAGCGTGGCAGGCTAGCAAACAATAGAATAGATATACCTAAATGTCTATTATACATATTTTCCCAGGAAACGCCACGTGCATACTTAGAGGATTATCTTTGTCAATACTTGGTTTCTAAATCTATATACTACATACACTTGTTACAGTTTTGATCCTTTTTAGACAATTAATATATATATGTTTACATAGTGTGTGTTTGAGCAAGCTGCTCACCAGCGCAGTTAATGTTGTGCGCTTCCAGCGTTGGTTTCCCAATGCATCTCTGGCAGCACGTAGTCTTTGCGCATGCGCAGTAGCATCACTGAATTTCGCATGCGGCAGTTTCAAAATCGCTGTGTTATGACAGTCTTCAACAGTATTCGCTCTCACATAGTGTTCATTACAAGTTGTTATTCCAGCATAAATGGCGTGTTAAGTCCGGTGACACCATAAGATTGAGCATGTGCGTGATCTGAAGCAACATCCATGTCTTCTGTTACGACACAACACTCCAGGTCCTTGTGCGTTTTCATGACTATTGTTCCCGGGGCATATATGGACGATGTAGTTTTTAGTCTCCACATCGCCTACGACAGGTGCTGAGTTTATTGTCTCCAAAGCATCTGAAGTCCGGCCAGGAACAACGGCGTCGATGTTCGCAAAGGTAGGTGTTTCACCACATTGTTTACACTTGCCAACAAACGTTCATTTGCAGTGTGAAAATCCTCATTATCGTCGAAGTAAATTGCAGTTTATATCGATTTACAAACAGTTATTTGGTTTATGCGCCATAAGTTTCACAAACAACACAAAATTCGTCGTTTATAACGTTCACTGTTTAACACAGTTTGCAACACTTTTTGCCATATTTACATTTTAACAAAGTTCACGGTGTCCCAGCATGTTTACATAGTTAATTATGAAAGCTTACATTTCGTGGTCACATTTCAAAATATGTTGACAATATGCAAAGTTTTAACACATATACAAATACATATAAATTTACAAGAATATGCATGTGAAATATTTACACTAAAAAAAAAATTATACTAAGTCCCATTGGCTTTCTTTTATTGGGGTTTATGGTCATTTTGATTTTCTTTATTAAGGTTTTGACGTGCCAAGGGATATAAGACTTAATGTTTAAAGCACGGGCTTTCCTTCATTTATTATTTCTTTCTTTCTTTTGATTCCATATCTTGGCTGGCTAGTGGTTAACCAGGCTTGTAATGCCATTAATATTCATGTCTTTTTATTCATACCTGAAAGTTTACTGTCACACATTATATTCTTACATTCCATAAACAAACAATACCCAGCTGCAGTATGTGGTAGGATAATGGAGAAAGAAAGAAAGATAGACTGGAAGAAACTATTTACTACCTAAAAACTGCCAAATCCTACTGCTAATACAAAAAAAAAAAAAAAAAAGAGAACACAATACATTATAACGTTTGCATCACCTTCAAGGGGTGTGTGAAAGGGGGTGCTTACAATTTACCAAATCATGGGTAAATGTAAGTGTCCATACGTCAAGTCTATGTAGTGTAACATCATGACAGATTCTCTGTTTCTGTTGTGATTGTTCATATGACTTAGTGTATTATACCTTAACAAATCCTTGCATGAGTGAATCACATATCTGCTCAGTACTTCCTTAATATCTCCACTTCTTGTGGATACCGTCTATACAAATGGAAACTGTATCTCAGAGATTGTCTCTCTCATAATGTGTATTATATGATAACATATCAAATTTCCTCTCAAGAGTTCAACCATGAACTTTCTTCTACTTTAGTGAAGGTTAAACATCATGTATGTAGTGTGTGTGTCTATATATATATATAAGTAGAAGAAAGTTCATGGTTGAACTCTTGAGAGGAAATTTGATATGTTATCATATAATACACATTATGAGAGAGACAATCTCTGAGATACAGTTTCCATTTGTATAGACTGTATCCACAAGAAGTGGAGATATTAAGGAAGTACTGAGCAGATATGTGATTCACTCATGCAAGGATTTGTTAAGGTATAATACACTAAGTCATATGAACAATCACAACAAAAACACACATATATATATATATATATATCATTTCTATCTATAAATTATAAATAAAGAACATATTATTATAATTGACAGTAAAATGTCTCTTTCTCACTGTCCGTTGCTCGACGTCGGCTGCACGGATGGTCACTGCTCCTTTGCACTTACCTTGCATAGCCTAAAAAGTCAAATGTCTTCAACGTAGATATAATTTTGTCATCTGTTCGCTTAAGTGGAGGTGTTGTACGAATCGCAAAATGGCCTTAATAACTCTCCCATCTTTTGCTTCCTCAGGGTTTTCTGTCATATGTAAGTATAAGTATAATAAAGGCTAACATGGCACTAAATTTCACTTTCGTAAAAAAAAATTTTATACAAGTGCATTCACATGAGGGCTGTGTAAAAACTATATTTCAACTTAAGTTCCTTAAAATATCATTCTCCTGTCTGAACACGAAATATAAATGTTTTCTTCCACACAGTGGCTTAACAAAACTTAACGAAAGGTTACTATGTTACACTTCTGAAATAAATTAAAGCTAATGTGTTTCCAAGTTACCTTCTTATTACATTTCTTTCAACAGCTGTAATCATCATTATGTTCACTCTGCTTTTCTTGCATTCGTTCATTTTCAATGGCACTGTAAATAGATTCACCTTTAACGCCTTGTACTCACGTGTTCTAACTCATCACAAATGTTTTCTTTCAAACTGAAATTCTTACGTAATCTTAAAGATGTAAACTGTTTACTCACTTCTCTATGTAGCACAATATTACCAAACATTCTCACTCATTCCTTACTCACATATTCATCATAATATATATATCCTTATACATTAAACAGATTCCTCATCAAACATTAATATATCACATACGTGGGGCCATATGGCACTTCCATTCTCATACAACTCCAATAATATTTTCCTCAAATAATCTCTTGTCTCCCTCAACTACTTCACAGTAACTTACCTTCTTATATTAACTTAAATATTAACTCATTCATACTGATCATTCGTTCTTACATCCTCATTCATTCTGCTACATACCTATGTCATTACTGATTTCAACAGCTATTATCTCCTGTCATTAGAGTGCCTTGAAATAACTAACTAATTGTTGATTCACCTTATAATTTACAATTAACAACAAATGTAACCTGTGTAGATCTCATTCCTATATGAATATATTTTCTCATTTAGTAAGTGTACTCGCCTGGGTTTACCTTCTCTTCATAATTATGTGTACAATTGTAACTGCAGTATATAATTTCCATAAATGAATGTTTGTGTTCTTAGGCTGAATAACTTAATGTTCGTGTATTCAATACAAATATTTATGATCTCGTTTTCACAGCAACTTGCTCATATTCAACTTAGTTGTCATTATATTGTTTTAGTGCACAAAGGGTTTCAAATGTCTGTGGGGATGCAGCCCCCTCGGCTTGTGAGATAACGGTATTCTAGGGAGTAACAACCTGAGTGAGGTATGCTTGCTATTCTGAAAGGACCTGAATATAATAGCTGCCATTTTCTATTCAGTTGTTTTAACTTTGTAGACTTGGGATGTGAAAGTAAAAGAACAAGGTCATCAACCTGATAGATTTGTTAATTCCTGTTCTACTGTCATTTTGTCATCGTACCTGAGGAAACAAGTCGTCTCAGCCGTTGCGCTCTTACAACACCTCACGACCGAAGCACGAGCGCTTAGCTCGGTCGTCGACTGTTTTCTGTCGTCTGCTGTGTTTGGCCGGGTTCGTTGACCAGCTCCACTATGTTTACATTCCGGCCGGTTGACGCCCACGCGTCAGCTGATGGCGCGCCGCAATTGTTATTGCTATTTCGTGGCAGGGAGTGCATAACTGTACTGGGAAACGGCGGCGGTTTCCGTGGACGGTCATGATTTGTCATGCGTGAATGTTGTGTGTTCCACATATTCTGTCGGTGATTGTTGGGATTGTTATTGTTTTGGTGGTAATTATGTCTGTTATATGGCATGTTCCTGTCAAAGTAGCCCAGGTTGTACCGGTTATTCCCACGTCTCCTATTGTTGTTGTTGTTGTACTGTCTGTAATTTTCATTTTGCTTGTAGTTACCATTTTGATATGGGTGATAATTATTATTACTGTTATTATTATTCCACGAATTTCTGCGGTTGTTCCTACTGTCATGCACGTTTCCATTTGAATATGTTTTGCGCGCAGGCATCGTAGTGTGTCGCGGCGCGGACGGATGGTTTCACCAACCACCGTCACTACGGTTCCTTTGGGGTGGGTGCTGATTTTGGTTACTAATATGAGTAAAATTTGAATGGCGTGAATCGCCTCTGTAAACTACGTCCATTTGATCTAAGAAGTTTAAGAAAGTCTTAACGTCATTCTCCGGTACTCCTATTAATCTGTCTCGGTATGGAAAGGGTAAGTGGCTCTTTAAAGTGTCAATTATCGCTGGCAAGTCGGCTGGTTTGGACCAGTACAGTGTCTTGCCTAGGTACCTCTCAAAGTATTGTCTTAATGTCTCTTTTTTAGGGTCATAGGTCTCGGGGTTGCACACTTCTCTCCTTAGACTCTGTTGCTCACTCTCGGGCCAGAATTCGTCCAAGAAGGCTTGTTCGAACTGTTCAAACGTAAGGCACCGCCGCTTCATAGCGGCACCCCACTTAGCTGCTCGTCCTCTCATGAGATTGGTGACGTATATGATTTTATCGACTTCTGACCAACTACGTGGAAAAACACCGTCAAATGATCTAATAAACACAATAGGGTGGACTTTGTGCTTGTCCTCACTGGAAAATGTCTGGAAATACCCATGTCTTACAAACGTGTCATCGGCCATGCCGGTTGGCATAACTGTATTGATGTGATTTAGGTCACTTGCTACTCTAGGTGTGGTACCGTAATATTGCTCGTTTGGTGGAAAAGAAGGCGGCACATTGTAATTTTGATTGGAAATAGGTGATTCCACAATAGGTGTTCTGTCTGTGTCATTAGCCATGGTTTTAGCTGTTTTGTCGTTTCCTAGCGATGCGTTTGCACCAATCGCCAAACACGGCACAACATTGTCTCGTAATTTTGTCACTTCGTCTTCTGTGTGTTTTGTCTCGTCTTTAACATGTGTCTTTGTTTTTGAAAGTATGTCCTGTGTAATTGTTTCAAGTTTTTTGTCCAGATAGTCGTCACACAATCTACATTCATGTACGATTCTTTCGGCCATGTTGGTATCGTTGTTTAGTGACGCGAGGTCCGTTCGGTCTTCTAATTTTTCTATCTTTTCTTTGAGGTGGGTCTGTTCAAGAACTACCATTGTGAGTTGTTGGGTAATATTTCCCACTTCTTCAGTCAGCTTTTCTTGGGTGGAGCTAGCTGAAGTGTGGGCCTGAGCTAACTCTTCCACACGGGTGTTCACTTCCTGCTGCACATTAACTATTTGAGTTAACTGATTCTCACATCGGGTGATATTGTTTTTTGTTTCGTGGGTGAATGTAACCAAAGTTTCTTCCTGTTTAGTGACTCGATCGGACAATGTCTCAAATCGCTGGCTGAGCTGTTGAGTGGTGTTATTTAATTCTGTCATCTGTTATGTCGTCCGTTCAAAATTTTCGGTCATAGTATGGTTTAATATGTCAATTTTCTGACTAACGTCTCGTTTCATGTCTGCAAATAACTCTAATAGTCGGTCCAGTTTGTCAGTTTCCTGTGTCCGATTTGTGTCACATTGCTGAATTTGTCTCATATTCGGTTCTGACATTGATGTTAACAATGGCGCTGACAGTCTAGTCTCGCGTCCATTCCACATTTCGTCATTTAAAGTCGCCATCTGTGTATTATCACAAATGTTGCGAGTTTGAGGCAAAATCATTGCATTGATCTGTGAACTCGCCCATGGAGGGAAACGCGGACTTTCTTGTTGATTGAAAGATGAATCTACTTCTCTTAACTCATCTGCCGAAACTATCTCTATCTTACCATGTTCCATTGTAATAGGATGTATAATAGTAAGTCAAAAAGGGAATAATATAAGTCTGATTAATAAAGATTTGACTCAAATTTAGGTTGAAATATTTTCTCGTCAATGTAAATGATTGCTCTATTGCAAACAATGGTTGAGAAAGATGCAGCAGGGCGGACAAAATTTTTCGTAACAAATGACTGTTTGGCGGTCAAATTTACGATCTTCATATGCTACAACAATACTATAATTACCACAAACTACAATAGAGATAGATAATTTTGTAAAAATCTAGAAGAAAACTACAGGATGTGTGGACAAGGAAAAATGGATTCTGCAGTTGGCTATTGAATGTTTGAATGAAACACAATTGTGTGACTCACCATTAAATTTTCTGTCCTGCAGCGGCTGGTCAATCACTTCTGCGTAAATCGTATTCGTTAAAATATGGATTTTCTTATACATCTCCATCGGATAATCGCCAAAAGGTCTCAAAATAACAGTTTTGCATCAATATATGCCATGAAAAGAAAAACGCATTGAATTAGTTACAAAAATTCTTTACAATATTGTTGTATAATCATTTGCTGAGGTACAATAAAGTTGGTGTTTTCGTTACCCTTTAAACTTCAGGATTTTTGGTTATTCTCTGTTCGGAAATTTTGTAAAAAAGTTGTAAAGTTGTTGTAAAGTTTCAAATTTGCTCAAAAACGACACATCCGAAAATTGCGTCCTGTCACGGTCGCCAGTTGTAGTGGTTAATAAAAAAAAATGGGAGAAGAGAGACCGTGAAAAAGGGAAAGAATGAAAAGCAAATCGGACTTTGTATTACAGAAAAGCTATCGGACTTCGTTATTCGGAAAAGTTATTGTTGGGGTGGTCCTTGTGGCGTTTTTGAGCAAAAGTTAAACCAATTTCCACTACAAAAGTTATTGAAAAGAAACAGAGAATAACAGAATGTAACTGACAGGGGGAAGTGGTGTAGACGAGAGATCATCCTTTACCAGATTAACTTATCTTCTTTCGGGCGGCGTCCACGTCTTCAAAAATCTCCTTCATTTCAGCGTGAAAAAATCTGCTCCGAAATCTTGCAATAGTCCAGGGATCACTAATTTATACCAATTAAAATCATCTTGATACTGTATGCAATTTAATTTACTTTGCTACTTCCATCCACCGAATTTCTTAATAACTTCCACAATGTCTACACATTACAATCAGATCAAGATTAGCCATTAAGTTTTTACGTCAGCATCCGATCACGCCTGCCTTAAGCTACGGCTATCAAGAGACAATTGAAACGGAATAAAAAACAAAAAAGAGTTAACAATTTTAGTATTTTCTCTCTGCCGTCGAGCGCTCATACCGCTGCGACGGGATATTTTTTATCTGAGGGAACGAGTGTAGCGCGGCGAAATTCAATGCCCCGCTACAAGCTGATGGGGAATCTTTCATGACGATGAAGCCTCAGTTTTTTGTTGAGCATTTAGAGGACAAGTTCGGGGAGGTGGAGGGCTCGTCCAAAATGAGATCTGGGTCAGTCTTGATCAAAACAGCATCCTCTGGCCAGTCACGGGAGTTACTCGCTTAAGCTGGTGGATGTTTCTGTAACCATCACACCCCATAAGAGCTTAAATACAGTCCAGGGTATCATATTTCACAGAGACCTTTTGCAGTCAACGATGAACTGCGCACCAGTTTAGAGCGGCGAGGTGTACATTTCGTCCGGCATGTCCACCGAGATCCGAAGTATAATCAGATTGCCACCGGTGCCTTCATCTTGGCCTTTGAGGGTGATACATTGCCCGAGAAGGTAAAGGTGATGGTCTACCAGTGTGGTGTAAAGCCCTATATCCCTCCCCTGATGCGGTGCTTTAAGTGCTGGAAGTTCAGCCATATGTCTTCCCGCTGTACTTCCAGTGTCACATGCCGAGATTGCGAACACCCGTCACATCCCATTATCCATGAGCCCCGCCTCCCATCTGTCTCAACTGCGGAGGGCACCATTCACATTTCTAGCCCGACTCCAGGTTTCTCCAGAAAGAAAGGAAAATCGTGAACAGACTGACCTACACTGAGGCTAAGAGAAAATTTGAACACCTGCATCCTGTGCGTATGATATCATCTTATGTCGCCAATATAACAGTTCTGGCACAATCAACTCCACCAACCGAGGTCACCTCTCAGAGCCGAAAGACTACACTTGCCCCCCTGATGGTGGGGGGCATTTCCCTCCCTGTTGCTCCTGCACCACCTACTTTGGGAGCAGCAGCCCCCCCCCCCCCCCCCCCCCCTTCAAATATCGTGGACATCCGTCCCCACTTCTAAGCCAGAGAAGCATAAGTCTTTTTCGGCTTCTCTCACTATGAAGGGTTCCCTTGGGTCACTCCCTTTCCAGGTTTCTTCTAGTGGGGAAGACGACACCTGCCAGTGGCTGAAGAGCCCAAAAGCAGCTGGTCGTAGGGCTTCGCGCTCATCCTCAGTCCCGGAGACTGAGCCAGTGAAGTCCTCCCAGCCAGGGAAACGCAAGGAGCAGTGAGAGAAATCCAAAAATAAAACCCTTAAGACCGAGGAAATTGCGGTGGCACCCACACCACCACTACCTACAAGCTCTGTGGCTGAGGATGGGATGGAGATTTTGGCGTCTGCTGAGGACCTAGATCTAACTATACCCTCAGACACAGGATATAGACTGCTCAGGCAATAAATCGGTGGCAGCAGGTGACTCTGAGGCATAAACTGCCTCATTGAATGTTCCATGCCTTCCCAGTCTCACGATGTCATCCTCCAGTGGAATTGCAGCAGTTTTTTCCACCGCCTGGCTGATCTACGGCAACTGTTAAGCTTTACACCTGCTATCTGCATGGCCCTCCAGGAAATCTGGTTCTCAGCAATGCGGACCCCTGCCCTCTGTGGCTATAAGGGATATTACAGGAACCGTAGCGACTACAATCGAGTGTCAGGTGGAGTTTTGCGTTTATGTCCTAAACTCGGTCTGTAGTGAACTTGTGCCCCTTTAAACCCCTCTTGAAGCTGTGGCTGTCAGAATAAGGACGACACAGGAAATAACTGTCTGCAATGTATATCTTCCTCCAGATAGTGCAATACCCCTGAATGTATTGGCTGCACTGATTGATCGACCTTTCCTACTTCTGGGAGATTTTAATGCCCATAACCCCTTGCGGGGTGGTACCGTGCTTACTGGCCGAGGCAGAGATGTCGAAACTTTACTGTCGCAATTTGACCTCTGCCTCTTAAATACCGGGGCCGCCACACATTTCGGGCATCAATTTATCAATTTGCAGCCCAGGACTTCTTCCATCTATCCATTTGAGAGCACATGATGATCTTCCTGTCACTGCCCCAGCGTCAAGCACACAGGCGCCTGCCCAGATGGGCTTTGAACATGGCGGACTGGGGATCTTTCACCTCAGCTGTCACCGCTGAATCTCCCCCACACGGTAACATCGATGTGATGGTTGAGCAGGTGACTAGCACAATTGTTTCTGCAGCAGAAAACGCGATCCCTCACTCTTTAGGGTGCCCGAGGCGTAAGGCAGTGCCTTGGTGGTCGCCGGAAGTCTCAGAAGCAATTAAGGAGTGTCGGCGAGCTCTACAGCAGCATAAGTACCCTTCCCTGGAGCCCCTCATAGCCTTTAAACGGCTCCGTGTCCGTGTTCACTACCTTATCAGAAAACAGAAGGAGTATTGGGAGAGAAACATCTCCACCATTGGGTGCCACACATCACCTTCCCAAGTCTGGGCAAAGATCAAATGTCTTTTCGGGCACCAGGCCCCAACAGCTGTCCCTGGTGTTTCCATAAATGGCGAGTTATGTAACGACGCAAACCCAATTGCCGAGCACTTTGCTGAGCACTTTGCTCGAGCCTCTGCATCGGAGAATTACCCACCAGCCTTTCGCATACTAAACCGGCGGCTGCAAGTGAATGTCTTCTCATTCACTACACACTGCAGTGCCCATTTACAGAGTGGGAGCTCCTCAGTGCCCTTGAACATTGCCCCGACACAGCTCCTGGGCCTGATCGCATCCACAGCCAGATGATTAAACATCTCTCATCTGACTACAAGCGACATCTTCTCGCCATTTTCAACCGGATCTGGTGCAATGGCGTCTTTCCGTCGCAATGTCGGGAGAGCACCGTCATTCTGTTGCTCAGACGCGGTAAAAACCCACTTGATGTGGATAGCTATCGGCCCATCAGCCTCACCAATGTTCTTTGTAAGCTGCTGGAATGTATGGTATATCGGTGGGTGGGTTGGGTCCTGGAGTCACGTGGCTTGCTGGCTCAGGGCGGCTTCCGCCAGGGTCGCTCTACCACTGAAAATCTTGTGTCCATCGAGTCTGCCATCCGGACAGCCTTTTCCAGACACCAACACCTGATTGCCATCTTTTTTGACTTACGTAAAGCATATGACACGACTTGGCAACATCATATCCTTGCCACATTGTGCGGGTGGGGTCTCCGGGGACCATTCCCGATTTTTATCCAAAACTTCTTGTCGCTCCGTACTTTCCTTCTCCAAGTTGGTGACTCCCATAGTTTCATTCATATCCAGGATAATGGAGTGCCGCAGGGCTCTGTATTGAGCGTGTCTCAAATTTTAGTGGCCATTAACGGACTAGCAATTACTGTCGGGCCCTCCATCTCACCTTCTCTGTATGCAGACGACTTCTGCATTTCGTACTGTTGCTCCAGTACTGTTGTTGCTTAGCGGTGCCTCCAGGGAGCCATCCACAAGGTGCAGTCATGGGCTCTAGCTCACGGCTTCCAGTTTTCAGCCGCAAAGTCGTGTGTCACGCACTTCTGTCGGCGTCGTGAGGTTTATCCGGAACCCACACTTTACCTCAGTGACAATCCACTCATTGTAGTGGAGACATATCAATTCCTAGGACCGGTTTTCGACGCTCGATTGACTTGTTTCCCCCATCTTCGTCAGCTTAAGCAGAAGTGCTGGCAACACCTCAGTGCCCTCCGTTGCCTGAGCAACACCTATTGGGGTGCAGATCGCTGTACGCTGCTGCAGCTCTACAGAGCCCTTCTCCAATCCCAAACTTACTATAGGAGTGTGGTTTATGGTTTGGCAGTGCCTTCAACATTGCATTTACTCAGCCGTGTGCACCACTGTGGGGTTCGATTAGCGACAGGAACTTTTAGGACGAGTCGGCCAGGAGCTACCAAATGAATTAAAATATGTTCGCATAATTACGGAAGGCTAAAATATGTTGTTGGTTTCAGGTTTTATTTCCACCTTTCTGACAGTCGAGCATTAATCACCTTGCAGAACAGTGAAGTTATTTTTGTCGGTTTGCTAAAGATATCTGGCTTTTATTAATATTTTGCGCTGAGGCAGTCAATTTATTTGAAACAAAGCGTTTAATTTCACACTGTTGGCTAGTTTCAACTGTTCGCTGCATTTCAAGTGCATGTTTTTCATCTTCTAGCTCATATGGCATTATGCCATAATAAAGAACCAAACATGAGATAAAACAGTACTGGTACTCCAGAAAATTTACATCCGAATCCGGACATGCGATTGTGCACTTTAAGCCGAATTATGCATTTTAGTATAGTTCACGAAATTCCGATGATCCTGAAGTATCCTTTGATGTCTTGTTTCTTTTGTGACATAATGAAAGATCTTTTAATATTTTACACCTACGAACATGCGTGCTTCCTGTGTCATCGTAGCTGCGCAGGCACAGTGACACCTGTTATCTGGCGCTCTCTAGCAACTGCTGAAATGAACCTGTTTTTAACAGGTCACGGGAAAACATTGCGAATGGTGGTTTGAAAAGCGTTACTTTCAAAGTAAATTTCATTTTACTTAAGATGAACTAAATGCGAGAATGTACGATGAAATTATTAAATCACAGACCGTTTGACTCTCGTTTAAAAATCAACTCTTTGAGGACGACCATCTAGAAGAATTTCGAGCCCAGAAGACCAGACATTTACGTCGTTATTAAAAATTTTACTGGCACATTTGTGTGATGTATCTTAAAGTGTAACACGCGCAAGATGTTCAGCATTATATGTGGAAGCATAGCTTCTCTTACAGCTTATTAATCTTAGAAACCAATATTGTTTGTGCAAGCTTTGTTTCTCTTCTAGCAAAACTATGTGCATTAATTTAAACCATTAACTTTTCTTTTTGTGTTTTCGCGCTGCTTAAGAGTGATCATGCAATTGGCTGACTACATCACGTGCCCTATGCTGTCATCAGCTGGCGAGATCACGTGACATGAGCTATGACTGGCTTACAAAAGCGCGTCGTAATCTCGATTTCATTGCTTCGGAAAGTAACATGCAGTGTTTGGTGGAATTCGAATTTATACCTCCGTAAAACGAAGAAATACAGCGTATATGTTGCTGCACACCAACGATCTTTCCAAAACGTGTTTCCCACCTCCCTTGAATTACGGATATGAAAACATAGAAAAACTGTGTATTGTGGTCATATTTGGTTGTCATAGAACAGTTGATGAATTGGTGGAAATGACTGAAATATCCTAGAGTTCATTCCGTGAATTTGACTGGAGATCTGAAGATGAAACATGTTGCAGCAAAATTCATCTTGCATGTGCTTTCTGATGACCAGTCCTTCGCATATGTGCCTGGAATTGAAAGAACAATTAGAAATTGATTCAGATTTTGATGCAAAAGTCATCACGGGTGACGAATCGTTGTGTCACAGATATAACTCAGAAACTGAGGAAGAATCCAGCCTTCACCACCAAGATCTAAGAAAGCAAGACAGTGAGATTCCACATCAAGACAGTGTCGGTTTGTTTTTACGACATTGGAAAAGAGCACAGGTAGTCCCAGTCTTCAAGAAGGGTCGTCGAGTAGATCCGCAAAATTATAGACCTATATCTCTGACATCGATCTGTTGTAGAATTTTGAACTTTTTTTTTGCTCACGTATCATGTCATTTCTGGAAACCCAGAATCTACTCTGTAGGAATCAACATGGATTCCAGAAACAGCGATCGTGTGAGACCCAACTCACTTTATTTGTTCATGAGGCCCAGAAAATATTAGATACAGTCTCCCAGGTAGATGCCATTTTCCTTGACTTCTGGAAGGCATTCAGTACAGTTCCGCACTGTCACCTAATAAACAGAGTAAGAGCCTACAGAATACCAGACCGGCTGTGTGGCTGGATTGAAGAGTTTTTAGCAAACAGAACACAGCATGTTGTTCTCAATGGAGAGACGTTTACAGACGTTAAAGTAACCTCTGGCGTACCACAGGGGAGTGTTATGGGACCATTGCTTTTCACAATATATATATATATGAACTAGTAGATAGTGTCGGAAATTCCGTGCGGATTTTCGCAGATGATGCTGTGGTATACAGAGAAGTTGCAGCATCCGAAAATTGCAGTGAAATACAGGAAGATCTGCAGCGGATAGGCACTTGGTGCAGGGAGTGGCAACTGACCCTTAACATAGACAAATTTTAATGTATTGCGAATACATAGAAAAAGGATAATTTATTGTATGATTATATGATAGCGGAACAAACACTGGTAGCAGTTACTTCTGTAAAATATCTGGGAGTATGCATGTGGAACGATTTGAAGTGGAATGATCATATAAAATTAATTGTTGGTAAGGCGGGTGCCAGGTTGAGATTCATTGGGAGAGTCCTTAGAAAATGTAGTCCATCAACAAAGGTGGCGGCTTACAAAACACTCGTTCGACCTATACTTGAGTATTGCTCGTCAGTGTGGGATCCATACCAGATCGAGTTGACAGAGGAGATAAAGAAGATCCAAAGAAGAGCGACGCGTTTAGTCACAGGGTTATTTGGTAAGCGTGATAGCGTTACGGAGATGTTTAGCAAACTCAAGTGGCAGACTCTGCAAGAGAGGCGCTCTGCATCGCAGTGTAGCTAGCTTCCTGTCCAGCTTTCGAGAGTGTGCGTTTCTGGATGAGGTATCGAATATATTGCTTCCCCCTACTTATACCTCCCGAGGAGATCACGAATGTAAAATTAGAGAGTTTCGAGCGCGCACAGAGGCTTTCCGGCAGTTGTTCTTCCCGTGAACCGTACGCGACTGGAACAGGAAAGGGAAGTAATGACAGTGGCACGTAAAGTGCCCTCCGCCACACACTGTTGGGTGTCATGCAGAGTATAAATGTAGATATAGATGTTGTCATCCATGCATCTATCCCTCAGGGTACCACAGTTAACCAGCATTACTACCTCGAAATGAAGTGGTGAGAGGAAAAGACCCACATTGTGGCACTCAGGAGATCGGCTTTTTCACCACAACAAGAGACAGTTTTAGACCAAAAACAAAATGATGACAGTGGCTATGGGAAGCCCCCTAAGTCCCGTAATTGCAAACTTCTTTATGGAGAAACTCAAAGAACAGGCCTTAGGCACTGCCAGCAAAAAACCAAATGTATGGTTCCGATAAGTGGATGACATGTTTGTGCTGTGGAGACATGGCAGGGAGGAACTAAGCCGGTTCCACAAACATCTGAATAGTATAAACTCGAGAATTCAGTTTACAATGGAGGAGGAGATAGATGGCAAATTACATTTCCTCGATGTGTTTGTTTTTAGGAACAAAAATTATAGTTTGGGCCACTCAGTATACAGCAAACCCACGCACACGGACTGTTATTTGCACCGGGATTCGAACCACCACCCACAACAGAAGCGGGGTGTTATCAAGATGTTAGCGGACAGAGCTAGAAATATTTGTGAACCTGAGTTGCTCGACGCTGAGATAGAACATCTCCACAAAGCACTAATGAAGAACGGATATTCGTACGGCAAAATAAAACGTGCGTTGAGACAGCCACGTAGAAACCATATTGAGGTACAGGCAACTGCAAAATCTAAGGTTTTCCTGTCCTGCCGTTTGTTAAAAATGTAACGGAAAGAATAGGGAGGATCTTGACGAAGCGGAATATTACGGTAATTTACAAGCCCACCAGGAAGATACAGGAATACCTTAAGCCTGCCAAGGACGCTCGCAAACAATTGGAAAGAGCTGGAGTGTATAGGATCCCATGCAGCTGTGGTGATGTTTATGTGGGTACCACTAAAAGAACGGTTTCTAAACGTTTGGAAGAGCACAAGGGCAATTGCAGAAGAGGGGAAACGGAACGATCAGCTGTTGCGGAGCATGCTTTCCAGCCAGGGAACCACCATATTCGTTTCGAGGAGACGCAAGTACTAGCAACCATAAGCGGATATTATGAAAGGCTCTACAGGGAGGCGATCGAAATTGCCAGACACCCTAATAATTTCAATCGAAAGGAGGAGGGCGTGAAATTAAACGGTATATGGATGCCAGTGTTGAAGAAGATGTGTGCCACCCGTCCACCACTGGGTGATGGCAACGGCGATCGACGGCAGTAGACAGCGGCCAATTGCACTGACGTTTTCAAAACACGTGACGTCACACCTCGGCGCGGGAGTGTGCGGACACGGAATTTAGCGGCAGTCAGTAGCGAGCCAGTAGGTGTGTTGGACCTTCCATCGAGCTACAGACCCCCTTGAAGGTGTCCTCTGCAGACTGGGACCAAATGTTGGGAATTGACACAGAATTCATCAACCGACCACGGCATAACAGCCCGGATAATTATAATGGACATGATATATACTTCTATATAATGGAAGGAAACATTCCACGTGGGAAAAATTATATATAAAAACAAAGATGAGGTGACTTACCGAACAAAAGCGCTGGCAGGTCGATAGACACACAAACAAACACAAACATACACACAAAATTCAAGCTTTCGCAACATACTGTTGCCTCATCAGGAAAGAGGGAAGGAGAGGGGAAGACGAAAGGAAGTGGGTTTTAAGGGAGAGGGTAAGGAGTCATTCCAATCCTGGGAGTGGAAAGAATTACCTTAGGGGGAAAAAAGGACAGGTATACACTCCCACACACGCACATATCCATCCACACATACAGACACAAGCAGACATATTTAAAGACAAAGAGTTTGGGCAGAGATGTCAGTCGAGGCAGAAGTGTAGAGGCAAAGAAGTTGTTGAAAGACAGGTGAGGTATGAGTGGCGGCAACTTGAAATTAGCGGAGATTGTGGCCTGGCGGATGACGAGAAGAGAGGATATACTGAAGGGCAAGTTCCCATCTCCGGAGTTCGGATAGGTTGGTGTTGGTGGGAAGTATCCAGATAACCCGGACGGTGTAACACTGTGCCAAGATGTGCTGGCTGTGCACCAAGGCATGTTTAGCCACAGGGTGATCCTCATTACCAACAAACACTGTCTGCCTGTGTCCATTCATGCGAATGGACAGTTTGTTGCTGGTCATTCCCACATAGAATGCATCACAGTGTAGGCAGGTCAGTTGGTAAATCACGTGGGTGCTTTCACACGTGGCTCTGCCTCTGATCGTGTACACCTTCCGGGTTACAGGACTGGAGTAGGTGCTGGTGGGAGGGTGCATGGGACAGGTTTTGCATCGGGGGCGGTTACAAGGATAGGAGCCAGAGGGTAGGGAAGGTGGTTTGGGGATTTCATAGGGATGAACTAACAGGTTACGAAGGTTAGGTGGACGGCGGAAAGACACTCTTGGCGGAGTGGGGAGGATTTCATGAAGGATGGATCTCATTTCAGGGCAGGATTTGAGGAAGTCGTATCCCTGCTGGAGAGCCACATTCAGAGTCTGATCCAGTCCCGGAAAGTATCCTGTCACAAGTGGGGCACTTTTGTGGTTCTTCTGTGGGGGATTCTGGGTTTGAGGGGACGAGGAAGTGGCTCTGGTTATTTGCTTCTGTACCAGGTCGGGAGGGTAGTTGCGGGATGCGAAAGCTGTTTTCAGGTTGTTGGTGTAATGATTCAGGGATTCCGGACTGGAACAGATTCGTTTGCCACGAAGACCTAGGCTGTAGGGAAGGGACCGTTTGATGTGGAATGGGTGGCAGCTGTCATAATGGAGGTACTGTTGCTTGTTGGTGGGTTTGATGTGGACGGACGTGTGAAGTTGGCCATTGGACAGGTGGAGGTCAACGTCAAGGAAAGTGGCATGGGATTTGGAGTAGGACCAGGTGAAACTGATGGAACCAAAGGAGTTGAGGTTGGAGAGGAAATTCTGGAGTTCTTCTTCACTATGAGTCCAGATCATGAAGATGTCATCAATAAATCTGTACCAAACTTTGGGTTGGCAGACTTGGGTAACCAAGAAGGCTTCCTCTAAGCGACCCATGAATAGGTTGGCGTACGAGGGGGCCATCCTGGTGCCCATGGCTGTTCCCTTTAATTGTTGGTATGTCTGGCCCTCAAAAGTGAAGAAGTTGTGGGTCAGGATGAAGCTGGCTAAGGTGATGAGGAAAGAGGTTTTAGGTAGGGTGGCAGGTGATCGGCGTGAAAGGAAATGCTCCATCGCAGCGAGGCCCTGGACGTGCGGAATATTTGTGTATAGGGATGTGGCATCAATGGTTAAAAGGATGGTTTCCGGGGGTAACAGATTGGGTAAGGATTCCAGGCGTTCAAGGAAGTGGTTGGTGTCCTTGATGAAGGATGGGAGACTGCATGTAATGGGTTGAAGGTGTTGATCTACGTAGGCAGAGATACGTTCTGTGGGGGCTTGGTAACCAGCTACAATGGGGCGGCCGGGATGATTGGGTTTGTGGATTTTAGGAAGAAGGTAGGGGTGCGGGGTGTCGGTGGGGTCAGGAGGTTGATGGAGTCAGGAGAAAGGTTTTGCAGGGGGCCTAAGGTTCTGAGGATTCCTTGAAGCTCCACCTGGACATCGGGAATGGGGTTACCTTGGCAAACTTTGTATGTGGTGTTGTCTGAAAGCTGACGCAGTCCCTCAGCCACATACTCCCGACGATCAAGTACCACGGTCGTGGAACCCTTGTCCGCCGGAAGAATGACGATGGATCGGTCAGCCTTCAGATCACGGATAGCCTGGGCTTCAGCAGTGGTGATGTTGGGTGTAGGATTAAGGTTTTTTAAGAAGGATTGAGATGCAAGGCTGGAAGTCAGAAATTCCTGGAAGGTTTGGAGAGGGTGATTTTGAGGAAGAGGAGGTGGGTCCCGCTGTGACGGAGGACGGAACTGTTCCAGGCAGGGTTCAATTTGGATGGTGTCTTGAGGAGTCGGATCATTAGGAGTAGGATTAGGATCATTTTTCTTCGTGGCAAAGTGATACTTCCAGCAGAGAGTACGAGTGTAGGACAGTAAATCTTTGACGAGGGCTGTTTGGTTGAATCTGGGAGTGGGGCTGAAGGTGAGGCCTTTGGATAGGACAGAGGTTTCGGATTGGGAGAGAGGTTTGGAGGAAAGGTTAACTACTGAATTAGGGTGTTGTGGTTCCAGATTGTGTTGATCGGAATTTTGAGGTTTTGGAGGGAGTGGAGCTGGAAGTGGGAGATTGAGTAGATGGGAGAGACTGGGTTTGTGTGCAATGAGAGGAGGTTGAGGTTTGCTGGAAAGGTTGTGAAGGGTGAGTGAGTTGCCTTTCCGGAGGTGGGAAACCAGGAGATTGGATAGTTTTTTGAGGTGGAGGGTGGCATGCTGTTCTAATTTACGGTTGGCCTGTAGGAGGATGCTCTGAACAGCCGGTGTGGATGTGGGAGAGGAAAGATTAAGGACTTCTATTAAGGATAGGAGTTGACGGGTGTGTTCATTGGCTGAGTTGATGTGTAGGTGAAGGATTAGGTGGGTGAGGGCAATGGATTGTTCAGTTTGGAACTGGTATAGGGACTGATGGAAGGAAGGGTTGCAGCCAGAGATGGGAACTTTGAGTGTGAGGCCTTTGGGGGTAATGCCAAATGTCAGACAAGCCTGAGAAAATAAAATATGCGAGCGTAATCTGGCTAGGGCGAAGGCATGTTTGCGGAGGGAATGTAAATAAAACTTAATGGGGTCATTGTGGGGGTGTTGTGAGGATGACATGGTATTAGAAGGTGGAAAGTGTAACATGAGGTGAAATGAAAATGAAAATAAAAATATATGGGGAGA
This sequence comes from Schistocerca serialis cubense, assembly GCF_023864345.2. NCBI lineage: Eukaryota > Metazoa > Arthropoda > Insecta > Orthoptera > Acrididae > Schistocerca > Schistocerca serialis. Next base: position 120,001,141 of record NC_064648.1, read on the forward strand.
GATAAAGGTGAACCGGAAAGAAACTGGAGATCTGGAATGAAAAAAGGCGAAAAGGTGTTGGTTACAGCTGGGCTATGTTGGACTTGGGTTGGTAGACAGCGATGTGCATAAAGGTTAGGTGGTTGTGTTGCCGCCAAAACACGTTAAAGGACGGAGAAATTCGGGAAAATTTCGAAAAAACTGCGTGTAGTATATTAAAAGGAGTGGTATTGTGGTGGCAGATTATGAAAATGAGGCTAACAATTGTCTGACGAAGAAATAATGGCGTTAAAACCTGTGGGAAGCGGCTAAAAATGATCAGTGATGTGGGAAAAACGGAAATGGAAATAAAGCGAAAGTTATTAGAACTGGCCGAAATGGTTGTTTAAAAGGTGAAAGGAGCTGTTTGTGAACAGAAACGGTGGATATTATAGCGGCGGTAGTGCTGAAAGCGGCAAAAAAAAAAAAAAAAAAAAAAAATTGGTTATGGTTATGGTTATGGTTTACTGACCTGCCTACACTGTGATGCATTCTATGTGGGAATGACCAGCAACAAACTGTCCATTCGCATGAATGGACACAGGCAGACAGTGTTTGTTGGTAATGAGGATCACCCTGTGGCTAAACATGCCTCGGTACACAGCCAGCACATCTTGGCACAGTGTTACACCATCCGGGTTATCTGGATACTTCCCACTAACACCAACCTGTCAGAACTCCGGAGATGGGAACTTGCCCTTCAGTACATCCTCGCTTCTCGTTATCCGCCAGGCCTCAGCCTCCGCTAATTTCAAGTTGCCGCCACTCGTACCTCACCTGTCTTTCAACAACATCTTTGCCTCTGTACTTCCGCCTCGACTGACATCTCTGCCCAAACTCTTTGTCTTTAAATATGTCTGCTTGTGTCTGTATGTGTGGATGGATATGTGCGTGTGTGGGAGTGTATACCTGTCCTTTTTTGCCCCTAAGGTAAGTCTTTCCGCTCCCGGGATTGGAATGACTCCTTACCCTCTCCCTTAAAACCCACTTCCTTTCGTCTTCCCCTCTCCTTCCCTCTTTCCTGATGAGGCAACAGTTTGTTGGGAAAGCTTGAATTTTGTGTGTATGTTTGTGTTTGTTTGTGTGTCTATCGACCTGCCAGCGCTTTTGTTCGGTAAGTCACCTCATCTTTGTTTTTATATATGATATATACTTCTGATATATAGTGTTCGTAATAGTATCCGAGCGTAATGTGTAGTAAGCTGAGTAGAAATTACACTTCTGAAGTTAATTAGCTGTAATCCTCTTGTAGGCATAATTTGAACAGGGGTAAAAATTAAGTCAGATAACTGAAAATTTAAATTGTAGCAGTGCACAGCTTCTTTGTGTACATCAACTTTATTAACCATGTTGATGGTAAAAGGAGTATGTAGTTGTTGAGAAAAAGCATTTCACTGGAAGCACTTTTTCCTTTGTATAGCTGGATAAATCTGCTCATGAAAAAAGTAATTATAGCAGAGTTTCACTATTTGTTTTTACTGTACTGTTCCACACCTTCCACTGTAGCCTGGAGCCAAAAATCAAATCTAAAATTGCAGACTATCATACCGCAGAATTAGTACATGTTTTGACTTCCAGTAAAAATACAGTTGATGACCAGTTTTGTGATACTAAATTGAAACTACTGTTGTCCTATGATTTGTTTATTACATAAAACTTTGTGTGAACCTTCCACAGATGGTGTGAAAATGATAAAAGATGTTAATACAAATTTGATATTGAAAATTCAAGTGGTTGCTGCAAGCCCTTGAGTAATAAATAAAGGGTTCTTTGTGTGTGTGTGTGTGTGTGTGTGTGTGTGTGTGTGTGTGTGTGTGTGTTTTGTTTTATTCATTTATTTATTTGCAATTGTTTCTCCACATCTGTACTGCAATGGATTTGTATTTTGTTGTCCTTTGTCCTATGCAGTCCGCTATGTCCTGCAGGAACTTCTCAAAATTTTCATTTCACATTTTGTGGTTTTGCAGGTTTGCCGCAGTAGCTGGAACATATCTACTTATCGGTGTCGGTTATCGACGGCTGGTGTGTGGTGCCAAAGGCTTTGATCAGATTCCCAACAAAGACTTCTGGATTAACTTAGGACATCTGCAAGCTGTGAGTAATAGCAATGTGCCCAGTACAGGGCTCTCCCTAATAATACAGCTGTAGTATTGGTTGGTGTTGGTTCCACAATCTACGGATAGTTTGTTTGATTTGTACCATGATGTTGAGAAACGGGACAGCGTATGATCTACGGGGAGACTTCAGAAAGAAAGTTAAACATTGTTGCGGCAGGTCCTATAACTGTCGTTAAATCCTGCACTACACTTCAAAGTGACAAATACTCTGCTATTTTCCAGCAAATACTCACCTAGCCTCTCTAAACTGTGGTCTGAACGTTCTATGACTTGTTCAGTTTGTCGAAAATAGAAATCTCCTTTTTGGCCGTGCAGCCATTTGAGAACCGGTGTGTGAACATCCTCTTTGATGGAAAATCTGCAATTGCTACGAATTAGTTCCTCGATTGCCTGGACATTTCACCTGTGGGTGTGGCCTTGATCAAATTGGTGACACCGTTTCACTATCAGGGTGTATATGCCCCAGGACAACCAGAAAATCTGGGAAAAACCCAGGAATTTTTTCCGGGAGAAAACCGGGAAAAACCCGGGAATTTTTTAGAATTCCATAAATTTTTCATTGTGGTAGTTTTCAGTTAAATTTTTGTAATTTTGACTGTAAGATCTGATGCTCTAACAAAGAATTTTACTTTAGCCTGCTGTTGTTGTTGTTGTGGTCTTCAGTCCTGAGACTGGTTTGATGCAGTTCTCCATGCTACTCTATCATGTGCAAGCTTCTTCATCTCCCAGTACTTACTGCAACCTATGTCCTTCTGAATGTGCTTAGTGTATTCATTTCTTGGTCTCCCTCTATGATTTTTACCCTCCACACTGCCCTCCAATGCTAAATTTGTGATCCCTTGATGCCTCAGAACATGTCCTACCAACTAGTCCCTTCTTCTTGTCAAATTGTGCCACAAACTTCTCTTCTCCCCAATCCTATTCAATACCTCCTCATTAGTTACGTGATCTACCCACCTTATCTTCAGGATTCTTCTGTAGCACCACATTTCGAAAGCTTCTATTCTCTTCTTGTCCAAACTAGTTATCGTCCATGTTTCACTTCCATACATGGCTACACTCCATACAAATAGTTTCAGAAACGACTTCCTTACACTTAAATTTATACTCGATGTTAACAAATTTCTCTTCTTCAGAAACGCTTTTCTTGCCATTGCCAGTCTACATTTTATATCCTCTCTACTTCGACCATCATCAATTATTTTGCTCCCCAAATAGCAAAACTCCTTTACTACTTTAAGCTTTAGGACGAAGACTGTGCAATACAAACTGATTCCGATGACCGTGACACCACAACGGTTTACGCTAGGTTCTCAGTACTGCCATTAGACTGTATTTTATTTGCAGTGTTACATTTACACGATTGTGATTTTGGCTTTAAAGTGCCATTATCAAGTGTTTTAAGTGTTATGCAGTGCCTAATATGGCATACTGCCGTATTTAAAATACACTATTAGACACATTGTCTGAGGGTCAATATTTCTGGTAAAGCCTACTGCTTTGTTTTATCACTGAGCATACCATTGAACCTTGAATTTACTTTCAAAACTTTTTCTTAAGAATTTACTTTATTTACTAGCGATTCATTGAGAACATTAACACATTTAATCTCACTATGTGAGCGTGGAAATAGTTGCCAGGGAGTAACTGATGAAATCGAAATGAAATTGCTTTTAACAAACGGGAATTTCATTCCTAAAAGCCTTTTTTTAATTTTTTTATTTTTTTTTTAAAGAAACAGATTTAAAATTATAAGCAGAAAGCACCCTGTAAGTATCAAGTTACAATTTATTCAGAGGCCAAAAGAAACAAATTTTTCAGCGTATGAGCTTTCGGGCTGAGAACCGGGCCACTCCCTTTTGACGCGGCCGTAGTCACGACCGCTCACAACAACCTCTGATAGACTACACAGGTGCAAATCTGCAATACACCAGATTACCTTAAAGTAAAAGTAAACAATTCGCACAAGCACACAAACTATGCACCCCGTAGGAGGGATGGAAATGGTTCCAAACTCTAAAATTAAAAGATTAACTTGCCACCGAAGGTGCAACTTGATTATAACTTGTAAGAAAAGTCTTACGGTGGAAGGGTGGTAACTTTATATACTAAAATGACCATTTAAATAAAAGCCCACGAAATGCAATCTTATATAAAATTATACAAGGTTGGCCGAACCATTCAACATGCTCTACAGTACACATATACCGCCTCTCAAAATGATAGGCAAGATAAAAACGTATTTCAGGAACTAGGCTGTTTCACTCCAAGCAATAAATTCGTTAACACACCGAATCCGACAGACATGACAGAGGCACCTCCGAACGACAGACAGACACTAACTGCCTAACAAATGCGAATAAGAGACAGACAAGCAAGCTGGGGATGAGAGACTGACCAAGAAAACAGGTAGCATTTAACAAGAGCAAATCACACAACATATCACCAATCACTTAACTTCTAATAAACTGCACTTTCTGGAGAAGACCTGGGCCAGCACCCCCAAATTGCTCTCACGAACCGTCCGCTGCCAGCTGCTTCAACGGATGCAGGAAGGCGCGCCGATCTCCCGTCTTTCCTGGTCCACACCAACCGACCGACTGCCCGCTGCTCCGTCGCGGCTGCACTGCTGGTGCGCCTCCCACTCACTTTCAGGCGCACGACGGCGGAAAAACTGGGTCGGACCAAACCGTGCAGAAGACACACGCGCCCTGGCAAAACGACATCCCTGCACCAGGAAAGGACCGAGCCAAGCTCCACAAGATGGTAACCGAAGGGGCCCAGAAGCACTCGGAGAACCAGTTACACCACGGCATCACAGCTCACAACAGCCCGATTGATGTCGTAAGTTGACTCTTGTTGCTCTCGTGTCGACCGCGAAACCATTCCCCTCGCTATTCGGCGCAGCCCACTGGACTCACGTGGTGCCCTTACATGCGCCGATGCTCGAGGCGGACAAGTCATCTCGTGTCTCAGTGCGCAACCGACCGACCGATCGATCCGACCGCCAATGACCATTGGCTGAGCAACTCGAGCAGACTCGCGGCCTAACGCGCAGACTCAGATGCAGGAACTAAGCCCTGGCCGGGTGACCACTCGCTGAGTTCTCTACTGGCAGAGTCGAAAGACTCTCATTTTGCCGGCTTTAAAGGTTGATCCGAACAAAAGACAGACACTAAACGCCTCTCAAAATGCGGACGAGAAGCAGACCCAGACTCACTCCGACTGACCGACTGGCTAGCTCATAGCGCCCCTTAAATGCGTGTGAACAGGCAACCTTTTCCCCTTTCCCACCAGAGGGAGACACCAAAGCTGCGTTGCCACAGTGGCGCCACCGCCAGAAATGGAGGGCGACTGCTTCACACTACACGCTGCGGTGCGCTCTTCAAAACAACAATTTTTACCGTGGCTCAACCATCGTGACTAAATGACTGATGGCTTCACTCATGATGGTATACTCAGTGATAAAACAAAGCAGTAGGCTTTACTAGAAAATACTTGATAATGTCACTCTGAAGCCGAAATCGTGATCGTGTAAATGTAACATTGCAAATAAAAAACAGTCTGATGGCGGTACTTTCATGTTACTATTTTGCAGCCGTGACTTATTAAACTGATAGTTCAGTAATTTTCACATCTGTCAACACTCGCTTTCTTTGGGTTTTATGTAACAAGTGGATTAATAATATTTTCCATTCTATTAGAATCTTTTCTGTTTTCCAGACATTGTCAAGAAGCAATTGTAGATCACTTACAATTTTACTCTGGCCATTCCATTTGTTTATTGTTGTTAATAATAATAATTATTATTATTATTAGGACGGGTGCAACCTGGTGTGCCGGCGTGGTGACTTTGCAGACGGCCGCAGCCTGTCTCGCTCAGACGGCTGGCAACAGATTGCCGGCGGCAGCTTCACTGACTCAGACAGGGACGACGCGCCACTCCAGCCATGACAGTTGCTGTGTCTGTCTGTCTAGTCCTGTGTTTTCTGCCAGGTCACCTGGCGGATCCACTGCTACGCCGCCCTCAGTTTCTTCTTTTACAACTTACTGCTTACGGAAGGGAAACCTGGCCGTGTCCCAAATATCTCATTCTTAGTATTCCTATCATATGGGTGTCTTAAAAGTGGCAGAAATACAGATTCTCTGTCCACCTTTTTAGCTTCGGTGTTTACATCTAAATTTTGTGGTTGGACATGTGTCCGAGATGAAGAATGCTGTAACTTTTTCTGCCTACTTTTCAGTGTAGTATTGCAGAGGAAATGTTACTTACAATTCCATATATGTGATTTTTTATACAAAACATTTGACAGTAATTTCAGAGTACCTCATTTTTTTCGCACTTTGCTTCATAATTATTGCTTGCTTGTAATTAGTAGCTATTGCTCTGTTGGAAAGAAATGTCTCTTGAGAAAAATATTTTCAGTTATGTTGCTATTTGTCTGTACATTAATGATCTCATAATTGACTGATAAGTGTGTGTGTGTGTGTGTGTGTGTGTGTGTGTGTGTTTTGCGTGCATCTGCATGCTTGATGTTCCTTACAATAATTGTACTACTGTGAAAGATGAGTTTGGGTTTATCCTGCCAAATTGAGGCTTAATTTAAATTCGGGAGTCTGTGCACATTGCAGATTTGTTGTTAAGGATTACTTAAGTGTGAGAATAAAATAATGAGCTTTTATTTATGTTACCAAAATTTTCTGCATTACATTTAGAGTAGAACATGTTTTTCTGTGTGTAGTGTGTGTATAGAAAATCAGTTGATAAGTCTCATTTTCAAATCTATGAAGCATTTATTGTTTTGGTATTGTACTGGCCTTTGTACAATATGTAAGATTTTAAAGTTTGACATTATTTATCGAGCCTGTGCGTACAATTCCGCCCGTTTAAAATTTACATGCCTGTGCACAAGGAATCATATTAATATATCATGTTCTTTTTCCAATTAATATCACACTGCACGTGTTGAACCTGATTTTGCGTTGTACAAATACAAATAAATTGTATGTTATTGATGTGTACTTTTCAATAAAGCGTAAAATGTTGAAGCGAAGGATTTACTGTGCATTACCTGCTGTTGTGTGGCAACAGCTTTTAATCTGAGGACTCCTTAGAGAAATGCCCCGTCCCTATCAGTGGAAATTAATGTGGGTGTGTCAACCCGTCACCTCTAAGATGCTTTCGCTGAGGTGTCCAAATGTCTCTGGCGGAATGACAGCCCATTCTTCCAGAAGAGCCAAAACCAGGTAAGTTAGTGATGTTGTACAGTGGTATGTAGAGTGATGTCGTGTTGTAACTCATCCCAGAGATGTTCCATTGGGATCAGGTCGACTCTGGGCAAGCCAGTCCATTTCAGGGATGTCGTCCACAAACCATTGTCTCATAGATCCTGTTTTGTGACGGAGTGCAATGTCATGCCGATACAATCAGTCATAACACCACCACCCTGAACTATGTTGTCAACACTGCACATGGTGGGAGATAACGTTCTCCAGGCGTTTGCCAAACTCAAAACCTTCCAATAGATACCCAAAGTGTATAGCATGAATCATTACTCCAAATCACTCATTTCCAGTACTCTGCTGACGGCCTCTTACAACACTTGAAATGGCACTTACCAGTGACTACAGAAATTTGTGGAATAGTACACGGTAACGGGTAAAAATGGTAAACAAATTTTATTGTATTCTACTTCCGTCATTTTAACGTAGCCTCAGGCAGTGGCACGAGCAGTTAGGTAAACTACTGTGCAGTACTTCCGGCCGGCTACTACACTGAGCTACGGACGCCACCACGTTTTTGCCAAATGAGAGACACCAACTTTCTGCCACAAACCCGCCAGTGGGAGGACCGGGTGCCGTCCCGTGAGAGGATCGGTGAGGTAGTGACCCCGACGACGGGTCGCTCCCTTGTCTGCCAGCTTGCTTACTCTCTGAACGTGTCCACCAGTCCTTCCTATCGAGGGCAAAATGCCCTTTCCATACCATGTATGGTTCATTCCAAGGCCGTCGCCAGTTTTCACGAACATTGTCTCCCTTAGTGGTAGTTCTTGAGAATAAAACCCATTTTTCCCTGAATCCTGGCATTTGTCGTTTTACATGTAGGGAAAACACCCCAGATGCCCACCTGCTGCCATCCTGACACACATGTGGTATGCCGGGTCTCATTTCAGCTGTGGTTGTTCTTTCATGTTTCACACTTGCATTATCAATGATAGAGCTGGGCAGTTCTGGAAGGGTTGAAACGTCCCTGATGGATTTGTTACTCAGCTGCCATCCAATGGCTAGTCCATCTGCATTGTCACTCAGCTCTTCTGTTCTGCTGTTACTGCTTCTCCATTGATAACACAGTACTCTTCACCTCCCTCCATACTGGCAGGTCTGCCGCTTGTGACATCTAGTGGTCAGTTCTGCACTACATAGGGTGTCTGCGTATTTTTGATAGGGTAGATAATGTACGAGGGTTGAAGAAAAGTAATGCCTCCACCTTCATTAATTGGGTTTGGATGAGGATATTTTAATAAATCAAATGCAGAAATAATTCTTATAATGTGATATTTAATTACGAATATTCACTTTTCCATGTATTCACCAGCCAATTGGATACATTTCTGCCAACGATGAACAAGTTTTCTCAAGCAGTCACGGAAGAAGTCGACACTCTGTTCCCGCAACCGCAGTCTTACAGTTCTCTCAATGCCTTCATCAGAAGCATAATGGTGTCCCCACAGATAGTCTCTCATTATCAGGAACAGATGGAAGTCGGACGGTGCTAAATCTGGACTGTTTGGAGGATACTGTATGGTGGTGAGATTCAATCTCTGAAGTTCTCCTGTGGTGGCATGTGAAATGTGTGGTTTGGCATTGCCATGCTGCAGGAAAACATTTCCCTTTTCCTTTCGGACCCCTGTTAGCCATCATTTCAGAGTTCGCAGCATTGTAATGCTCTGAATTTATTGTGTTCCACGATTGAGGAAATCAACATTGATAACACCATCTGCTACCTAGAACACTGTGGCCATGAGTTTTCCAGCTGAGAGGTGCGTCTTGAATTTCTTTTTCTGGGGCGAGTCTGTGTGTCGATATTCCATAGACTGACGTTTCGTCTCTGGGTCGTAATGGCGTACCCACGTTTAGTCACCTGTCACAATTGAATGGAGGAAGGTGTCACCTTCATTCTTGTAATGCGAGAGGAGTTCCTGGCAAATTTCAAGTCTGTGCGCTTTCATTTCAGGAGTCGTCATCTGGGGTACCCATCGTGCACATATCTTCAGATATCCAAGCAAAGCAGTAATGCTACCCACGCGTTCTTGTGATATGCCGATTGTGCTTGAAATTTCTCTCTGAGTGATATGTCGATCCTCCTGAATCGATCTGTCAACATTTTGCTTTTGAAACTCGGTGGTTGCTGTCACAGGATGTCCAACTCTTTGTTTGTGACACAGGTCAGATGTTCCCGTCACAACATCTTTAAAATTGCTCGCCCAGTGACGCACAGTACTCACATCAACACAATCACATAAACTGCTTTCATTCTCTGATGAATCTCCTTTTCGGTGACACCTTCTGCTGTCAAGAATTCAATGACTGTGCGTTGCTTAAGTTGCATTGATCAACCGTCTGTAACAACACAACCGTTCAAAGCCTAGGCTTCCCATCAAACTTATATCTGCAAACATATATCTGCATTGCATACGCATGCCTATACCAGTTTCTTTGTTGCTTCAGTGTATGTTTGTTGTTTTCATGTGGTGGGTCATCTTGGGGGACAATGTGTGTCTTCAAGGGGGGACAACGACTGTACTAACTTTGCAGGTGGAAATTCCTTTTGGGGATTTTTGTTCATGTTGCATGGTTAATAACCACAAGTCAAAGGAGTTCTGGAGCCAGTGTCACTGTCAACAGTATGGAAAGTGGTTGAAGCAAAGAGCTGGAAATCAGCTAACTACAAAAAATTACACACTCTCTCTCTCTCTCTCTTTATGCTATATCGGCTCATATCCAGCCCACTACCTTTCCTTTTCCTCTTTACACTTTTTATTATTAATTAGGGAAAATACCCTCAGCACTATACATTTCTCAGATGTCTAAAACTTCATCAAGGAGTTTGTCAAACGATCCTTTCACACTAGTTGTTTCTAACAGCACACTTAGAGGTTATATGCAACTGCATGTCCTTACTTTCAGACTGCATAATCTTTGATACTACTGATTTTTTCTAGTGCTTTACACTGAAATATTAAAAGAGTAACAAAGCTCTACAATATTCTTTTCTTCCGGGACAGACTTTGTTCATCACATTTCTCACTCATAACAATTATATTTACTAGACTCATAAGAAGTCAACAAATCTTTCTTTAAGCACATTGATGATATATCCCAGGCTGATATATTAGATTTACTGGCTTTAACATTACCTTTAAAGTAACAGCACAAGTTTTTGAAGCCTGTCATTGTAGCATGCTGTGGTCAATCAAGTTCTGTATAATCTTCGTTGATCCATTATGGACTGTGGGACAATGGCTGGTATGTATTTCTTGATGCAATAATTTACCAACAGTTACCAATTTATTTTACGAAGTTCTTATGTGCCAGCAGCTGTTGCATAACGATTTGATGCACAGATCCAGTTATAAGGCTCCTTCCGTGTACAGCAATTTTAAGACTATGACGTGTGCGGCGTGAAGTATCAATGTAATGCCAAAACTGGTAGCACTTAAGAAGTTCATAAAATAAATTTCTACAATACATACGGCTGTTGGTAAATTATTGCATCAAGAAAAGAGTTCTGTATATTCTCTCCATTGGTGCATTCCCTCTTCGTAACAAAAAACCAGTTATCGCTGAAGCTGCCACATTCCTATTTCAGAATAAAATGGTTTACTTGAGTAGTAACCTCTGTCTGTTCAACATACTGCAGTATCTGCCTGTGGTAGCCAGATCCTAGGTCTTGTCCTGACAGAATGTTGTGGTTTCCCACTGCAAGGGGGTTCCATTACAACTGATTTATCTATTCCTTCCTTGGCAGTTGTTCCTCTGTTCATTTTTCCCCACATTCTCTTTCTATTTTTTCCCAGTAAATTATTGATTGGAATATCTAAGGTAAGTAGAAAATGCCCGCCAAACATAGGTGTACAGAATACTTAATTGTGGCCAGGTGAAAATGAGTGCTGTGAAGAGAATGATAGAAAAACAAATTTTAATGCTTCTTCATTTTTTTCCATTTCACTGCCAGGGAGCCCCTCATCTCAAGGTCTCTGGGGCACTACCCCGTTTGCCCCAGTCTCGTTATGCCTCTGATGTGATGTGAGAAACAACTGACTGTGACTTCAGTCCATGTCTGTTAATGACTTCGGAAGCTCTGTGAGCATAGCAGTACATCACAGACATCCTCTGTCCTCGTGTGTTACTTGTCCGGCCCTGGCAGCTGAGTGGTCAGTGCGGCGGACTGTCGCACCTAACGGCCTGGGTTCGATTCCTGTCTGGGTCAGAGATTTTCTCTGCTCAGGGACTGGGTGTTGTGTTGTACTTATCATCAGTTCATCCCCATCAACACGCAAGTCGCCGAAGTGGCGTCAACTTGAAAGACTTGCACCGGGCGAATGGTCTATCCGACGGAAGGCCCTAGCCACACGGCATTTCCATTTTCCACGAGTTACTTCTCACGAGACATTCAACCACACAAAACACCTGTGTTACTTTGAGCTACTCCTTCAGCCAGTGAGAGCCCCCTACTTCCCCTGACAGAATACATACAGATCGTCTCGGATGTTGGCACTGTCCCAGTGCCAATATCCAGAATACCAGCAGTCACTTTAGACAATTGTTGGCTGACTTATCTCAGGTGGTGATACACCCAAATCAGTGCATGTTTTAAGGCCCAGGGGAGCAGGGGGACGTACAACACCCTACCAATAGCTGGCCATAGACACGTGGGTTGTAAAGACAGGTCACAGATATTGGCGACAGATTCTTGACAACCTATAGGCCCTACCTGTGCACTAGTGGAAACACAACCTTCAGGCTGGAACTGGCAATTCCGCCGCACCAGCTGTCCACACACAAGCGAGTTTCTTTGATGGGCCACATTCAGAGTGTCCATGAGCTTTCCTGTTGTTTTCGCTTGACAGTAAGTGTCATTTATTTCAAGCATGGTGAAGGTGTGGACCTGTGACCTTGTCAAATAATTTATCTAGTTGTGCTGCAAAAGATCTCGGTTTTGGAAACTGACCAATGAACTTCCCATGAACAAGAATGTAAGTAGGGTATATGAAGAGATGGTTGAAACACACATATATGGTATTCCAACTGTGGACCAATGTGTTATAAAAACTAAGCCACAAAATTTTAAATAGATTTCAGGAAGATGAAGGCCTCTGAAAGAAGTGGAAAGCAGACAGGAGGCTGAAATGTATAAACCAACACTATGGTGAGTGGCAGTAAAAAGTTGCTTGTACTGTGTTCATTGTTGTGTAATCCAAAATGATGTTACATCCATTATTTTATAGGTAATACAAATCATTGTACATTACAAAGGATCAAGCACATCCTTTTCCTAGCACATCAAACCTTCATGATTCTCAGAGGAGTGTGCATAGTTCTCAACCAGAGCCATACAGCTGAAATGTTGCCTTTTGGGAATCCATTCTTTGGCCCGTCTTGTGCAATGTTTTGTTTCAAGAAAAATATGAATACACAGCATACAGACCACCGACGGCCTACACAATTTTTCTCCTACTATCATCCATACTAACTTTCTCTTGACAATATAAATGAGTATCAAAACCCAAAAATATACTACAGTAAAATTATGCTTAAAAACACTGCACTGTGCTATATGATTTTGTTGAGACACAGCACAACTCCTGAAATCTGACATCTGCAGCCTGTGGCCTGTTGAGCACGCACCACAGTCCTCGGATGAAGGGATCCAGCCACTGTGCAGATTTGAGAGACCACATCTGATGGTTACTAAACAACATTTTTTACTTATTCGCAAATAAAAAATTTAACTCATCCACTATAAGAAGGCTGCAAGAGACCTTGATTACAGAACATTTGTAGATTTGATGGATTGTGCACGCACATCAGTGGAAAATGTCAGGTGTGAGATCGGCAGGCTGGATCAGTCACATCCACAGAATCGGCTCACGGTTCTGGCCTGTTGCGAAAATCTGCTCTTATGTGGCCAGCTAGCAATGTGATTGTACCACCAGTTTCATTGCTCATTTAACTTGATTTTGTAATCATTTAAATAAAATCACAAAACCTCTCAATGCATGAAAGTCCTTTCCAGCTCCTGAGCTCTCTTTCTAGGAGATTAACTTTATGTCAGTGAGTGTAGTTAAGGGGCATTTGTGGTAACCACAGTGGTAAGCAATTAGTGACCTCTGCACAGTGGGCTCTAGATAACTCTGATAAATTGTATTAACATTTAAAGTGTATTACAATGTACATCATCATGGAGTAATTCCATACAGTAGCACCAGAACATCTGTTACGTTTTAGTTCCACCTTGCCAATCAAGGAAATGGACTGAAGGATGTGAAGGCTTCGGCTCTTTCAAAAAACATTGGCATAGGAATATACATTAACATTTTCTCTTCCTATCACATTTAAGATCCACACAACTCCAATTTCGTAAGTGCAGCTGAAGCTGTCAGAATAGCAATAAGTCAGCAAAACAACTGTGTACACACATTCAAAAAAGCAGTCATATTTTGTGATTCCATAGCAGCAATATCAGCATTTATCAACACACAAGACCTAAAATTCATTCAAGTTGTCCAGGAAGTAATTACACCACTACAACAGAAGAACAAGAAAACTCTAAATCATTGGCTACCATCTCACTGTCTCTTGGATGGTAATGAAAAAGCTGCACATAAATTAAACACATTTAAAAAAATCCTAATGTGTTATGTTTTACAGTGAAATGCATTATTGACAAGGTATTTTAAGAATAATTGAAAAGGTCCAACAAAATTCCATATGAGGGAAAGATCTGAAAAAACATCATGGACAACTTAGCAGCACCTGATGGACCAGGAAGAGAAGCAGTAGCCATATTCCAATTGACTACAACGGGCAGCCCACCTGCATAAGATCTTCATATTGTTGTCTCCAGAACATGTACTGTGTCACAAAACTGGTGCACTCATGAAAAAAGAACTTTTAAAATTGTATCAAAAATTGTTTGTAATTAAGACTAACATAATTGTAGTGGGAAGCAAGAAGGTATTTCATGCTAAACCAAGTGCAGGACATTAAATTAATAATAATATTATCAGTGATCGCCAAACATACACTCAATTTCTATATCTTTTGCTTACTGAAGGGAAGCCGCAGTGCCCCTCCAATAAGCTGCATGGTGTCAACATGAGAGCTTTAACATTTGCAAAATAAGAATCCTGATTATTTATACAGTGGTACATACGATTGGACAGCAAGGTTTTGGAATTAAATATCCTTTGTGTCGTTTGTAAATGCCTCTACAGTGACAGTGCCTGCAGACTAGGGAATTAGTACATCCTTTCCCCCTACCATTCACCCAAATACAATTTTATGTGAAACTGAGTGTATTTCATTTTGTTACAACTGAGTCGTCCTCTCCGCTGTGGGACAGCTAGCCTATTCGTTTCTAACATGAGGTATATACAGTAGTAGGCCCTACTTTTGTTTGACAGCATATATATATTTTGTTGTTGCCAGATATGATCTACAATCAAACTGTTTGTTTTTCTGTTACCTGTAAAGCTGTATTTTCCCCATTGCAGTCTATATCATCGCGTTAGGAACAAGAATTCTACCACTCTGCTCTACGCATCTAAATGAAGTCAGTGAATCACAAGTTATACACGTAATTCTATTGAAATAATGGTTCACAAACTTCCAACGTATCTTAGTAGCACGTTTTTATGATTTATTCTAATTTTCTTGGTGTAGGAGGAGCCGTATGTTCGATTGATAATGTTTGAGACCGAAGTTCGCGACTTTGCAGCTAAATATTAATCCAGTTGACCGCTTAATGCTTTAATATCATACTGATAACATTATTTTCATCTGTAATGGGAGAAAAAAGGCATTTCTCGAACGCAGACGCCAATCCCTCGGCTATCTGCAACATGCCACGCAATAGCAGAACAACACAGCGGCCCAAAGAAGACAGCATTACAGTAAACCACTTCAGCTTCGATATCGCTTACTGCTTTCCCCCGATAAGTTATTTTACCCAACATTTGAAATTGTTTCAATTATACTTTATGAATTATCTAACAATAAATTAATAGATAAAGAAATAATCTAGTAGAAGGTGATACTGGATCACTCTACAGCACTTCTTTCCCCCTGTCAGTAAATATTTGCTTTTGTAAACCCATATCTGAATTTCAGACTAAATTTTTTGTTGAACATAAACACAATTTTGCAATTTGAAAGGTGTGAAATTTTGTATTGTATAAATTTTCTATGGTATAAACTCGATTTGAAATTCTTAATCGATTATTTTTCGACAGAGTAACCATGATAATATCTTTGTTTAAGGTGCTTGCGTCCAAAGACAGGGTCCTTCCGGAGTTGCCATTGGATTGGGAATACACGTGCGCGTATTTAGGCGAAAATGAAAGCCAAAGGAGAGGTAATAATGACATTTTTACAATTATTTATGACTGTTTCAACAGTATGTTGAAAAATTCGTTTGTGAGATTGACGAGGTACATGTAATGTTATGGTTAATTTGCTAATCTAATATTGGTATCAGTCATAGTAACACGTCTGTTAAGTGAATATAACGCCGGCAGCAGTGTCAACATGTGGAAGAAGAAATTATGATATACACTTGAATCTATAGAACACGATCCATCAGTGAAAAAAATATTTTTAACCTATTTCATAGACATGCAGTTTGTGTTGTGTAAATGTTTTTTTGGTGACTGCAACTTTGTTAATGTTATTCAGTAATCTACCTACTAAAACAAAAATTATTTGGTGTTTACAGTTGAAGGAATTTGAGGTTATAGGCCGGAAGTTACCATCAGAAAAACAGAAGGTGACTCCACTATACAAAATGAGAATATTTGCACCAGATTCCATTGTCGCAAAATCCCGCTTCTGGTATTTCCTGCGGCAACTAAAGAAGTTCAAGAAGACCACTGGGGAAATTGTATCAATCAAGCAGGTGAGATGGAACTCCGCTAGCTACTTGCCAAGTGTTGCTTGTGTGGGCGAACAGTAATAGGTGTTGTTTTACAAGTGGTCCTTACTGTTTAAAGCAGGATATCCCACATTAATACTTAAATGCTGTTACTGCCAGTCAAACATTTAAAGGTTTTTGATGAATAGTGTGTTTGCAGCAAGGCATTTGCGAGGAAATTAGGTCAGAAAAGGATTACCCATTTCTGCCATGTTATGCAGATAACACTTTAAAGTGAAGTTTGTATTCTGTGAGAAATATGAAGTGCAAGACAAGAATGTGTATGCACTTGTTTGCACCCATTGATAAATGATGTACATCTATGCACCACTTCTTAAGATGAATTAATCCATAACATTTATGTAATTGGAAACTTGGTCCTGTAATTTTATGATCAGACACGTGTCATAACTTCCCCCCCCCCCCTAAAATAACAGTGATTGACAGTTAATGATGGGAGTGAGTGGTGTGTCTGCACATAATATTGCTCAGGCAGCAACAGCTAAGCGTTTCCCTTCAGGATATGATCACACACTGCCCATTAACATTCTTTATTGGGTGTGCTTAGCAGGGTGGTAAGACATTACTTTTTGTGCACTTTCCCAACTAGTTACAGGGCAGTGTCACAAAATAAACATGCTGCACCAAGAGTAAATGAAAGCCAATAACCATTGTCATATTACAGAGTAATGGTTGGTGCCCAGTATAGCAGAGCAGTGGCCTATGCTGATAGTGAATAGAATGTAAAGTGTGACCAAGCTCATTTTTGCTTGTTGCTCTGGTAGCTGTCCTGCAAACAATTATGACAATCTGCTTTTTATTTTTATCGTTGCATAGTCAAGTATTGCCATTTGGGATTCTTGTTTATTTTTGTTTTGATTTTACTATTCGACATGAATTTGCATGTATTAATGACTCATTTTCCTACAGATTCCTGAGAAGTCCCCAATTAAGATCAAGAACTTTGGTATCTGGTTACGATATGACTCCCGGTCTGGCACCCACAACATGTACCGTGAGTACAGGGACCTGAGTGTCTCTGGTGCAGTCACTCAGTGCTATCGGGATATGGGCGCTCGCCACAGAGCGAGAGCGCATTCCATTCAGGTGAGGATACTTGTATAATTTTATTGGGTTGATTGTCAGCTTTTAGAATCCTTTGATTGCCAGAGAGCAGCAGTAGTCCTTTCGGCAGAGCACCACCTAACAACCATATGTTACTAATCATGCTATGAAACATTTGAGTAATATTGTCATTACTAATGCCCAGTACTGTCTATATATATATATATATATATAAAATTGACAGATTGTTTACAATGTTAGTGTTCAGTGCCTGTGGCTCTTTCATTGTGTGCTGATGTTGACAGTTTGTTGATGTTGGTGGCAGCCAACTGGGTGTTGTATATGATAGTCAGTGAGAACCACTAGTCCTGATGCTTTGTTTTGATGGAAGATACAAATTGATTACATTGCTTTACAGTGTGAATGGAAAGAACTAGTTCTGGAAGCCATAAGCCTGGGTTAGGTTCTAATGTGACAGTTTGAGGTGCCAAAGCTGGCAAATGCTCAGCATAAAAATACCATTGCTGTAATAGGTTGATGTTTAATTTATATATATATATATATAAACAAAGATGAGGTGACTTACCGAACAAAAGCGCTGGCAGGTCGATAGACACACAAACAAACACAAACACACACACAAAATTCAAGCTTTCGCAACAAACTGTTGCCTCATCAGGAAAGAGGGAAGGAGAGGGGAAGACGAAAGGAATATATATATTACAATAGCATTTCTGTTAGGATTTTACCAAAAATTCTGATGTGGCTAAATTGTAACACAATAGAACCAAATACCAGATTTGATGTATTCAGTTCCAGTTTTTCATTATGCAAGTCATTACTAACATTGGCACCCAATGCAGCTGCTGTGGATACTATTGAGTGCACCTTTACTTGCACCTACAGTGCAGTGGAACTATGATTTAGGGTCTACTAGAATTCACAGGCAAAAAGTTTTGTTGTTTGAAATGATCTTGGTAAGAATTTGGTTCTGAATTTTCTGAAACTACATTAATTTGTGAAGTAACCTCTTCTTTTCTCCTCCTGCTGCTTATTTGCCTCTAGAAGCTATATGCTTCCTCTTTCTCACTGATATCTTCATGTTACACTCCAAGAAGACCTGTAGAAGGTAATACAGCTCTGAAGTAACAACTTAATGGTTTGTGCACAGTCTTGTATTTAAGTGATTGCCTTCATTTATTTGAATTTGCGAGCCTGGTCTGAGTTGCCACTCTGTCAGCCTTGCAAATATTAAAGTACGGGGAATAAGCCATAATTTTTATGACTATTGTGTAGTTGGTACACAGGTACTTTTTCTCCCCACAGTATAAACTTTTTGGCATACACAGATACAGAGGATATTCTTGTTTAATAAGAATGTCCTGTAGGAAGAATCTTTTGGCTATATCAAAGGTCTTCTTGTAATCAGTTTTGTGTCTCAAGGTTAAACCTAATTATGTAAGGCAACCTAATTACGTAATTATGTAAGGCAATCTTGAACATTGGAGTCTGTTTAAATAAATCTTTGCTTTCAATAAGTCGTTTTCCTTCCTGTGTTTTGAAACACAACATGGTGTAATACCCGCCAAAGTCAAACTTCTCCTGTTTATTTTATTTCTCCACTTACTGCAGCTTCACTTTGGTTCTGGCTGGCTGGCTATGTGACTCATCTCCTGCCTGTCCTCTAAGTTGGGAATGATTTACTTGCAGCTCTTACAAAATAGATGTGTGTTTCAAGCTTTTGCTGACCTTCAAAGTAGTCACCAATATTGTGTAAAACCTGTTGCCAGCGATGTGTGTTGACAGTTCGAACAGCCCGGTATATTGCCCGATGAATTTGTATCAGTTCTCAAGCGGATGCCGTGAAGTGTTTCCTTCAGTTTAGAAATCGAGTTGAACTCATGAGGGCTTAAGTCAGGGGAGTGCAATAGATGGTATAGCACTTAGCATCCCCATCAGTCAAACAAATCAGTAACAGCTTGCACTGTACGTGCTTGAGTTTTGTCCTGCAAAATGATGGTCAGCTCCTACAGATAGTGTTGTCTCTTCTGTCTCTATGCTGTTCATTTTTGGAACACAACCTACGACCACCTTAGAGACAGAAGTGATAACGCTTTCTGCAGGACCTGACCATCATTTTGCGGGGCAATGCCCAAGCACGTACAGTGCAAGCTGTTACTGATTTGTTTGACTGGTGGGGCTGCTAAGTGCTATACCACCTACTGCACTCCCCGACTTAAGCCCTCGTGAGTTCAGCTCGATTTCTAAACTGAAGGAGACACTTCACGGCATCCGCTTCAGAACTGCCACAAATTCTTCAGGCAATAGACCACACTGCTCAAACTGTCAACATAGCTGGCAGTGCTAAGATTATCCTATGACTTCCACGTCGCTGGTGACTTCTATGAAGGTCAGTAAAACTTTGAAAAACCTACCTATTTTGTAGGAGCTGTAAATAAATAGTTGCCACTGTTAAGGTTCCAAGCTTCGTATTTTCAGTTCATGCTGGTTACCTGCTGTATCAATTTACGTATGCTGGTTATATATCTACATTATGTCTTGGAAAAAGTGCACTTATCGTGTACCACGGGTTCTCTGTTGCATGGTATTGTTATTAATGGTGTGCATGATGAATGACTGGAAGTGAACACAGGGGACCGTGAATCAGGTGTGGGTAGCCAATGACATTGCTCACTAGTAATTTCCTACGATTAATAGATGAAATTAAGGGTGTTTTGTTTCACTCGCTGCAGTTGAAGCAGAGCTATTTGCCCCCAAACTAACGACCACCACGAAATTTTGCATAGTTGGAAAAACAAATATTTGTGACAACCAACATTATAAGATGGAGTGATTCCCATTGGCTACAAATGATAGTAATGAATTATCAACAGCGGTTAATGATGAAAAAGCTGCATCATAAGTTCACTTTAGCCTATTGCATTTCTCTAATGGCTAATTTCCTGTTCTCAGATAATCAAGGTGGAGCAGGTAAAGGCTTCAAACTGCCGGCGACCTCAGGTGAAGCAGTTCCACGACTCAAAGATCCGCTTCCCACTGCCCAAGAGGATCCAGCAGCGCCACCTCATGAACAAGTTTTCAGTCCGCAAACCCAGGACCTTCTATATGTAAACATATTGTGGACATTTGTTGTGGGTTTCCGAGTTTTGGATGTGAAACAATAAAGTTGTACTGTAAGAATAAATGGTGTAATTTTTACTACCTTTTAATGAAGCAGAATGTGCATGTTATGTGTGAGATTCAATGAGCTACTGTGATATTAGGCCCCCCCCCCCCCCTATTCAAAATCTTGGTTGTGAACACACTGATCTGCAGCATAATGCAAGCTCTGTCAGATTGTAAATAGAAAATTCAGTTTAGAGTTGAAACCAACAAATACCATGTAAAGGTTCGTGGTAACTGTGATCTGTAGTGTAGCCTAAATTTTTTTTTTCCCCACCGTGTTTTAATGCAGTTCACCATATTTAATGCACTTTTCATCGTAAATATTCAAAGTGCGAGGTATAGTCAGGAAAGTAACTTAGATAATGCGCAGGTCTCCAACAAACATTGTGATGCAGTGAAAATATTTTATGCTTGGTGCTCCACAGCTTGTGTAAGTATTTAAGAAGTCTTAAAAATCACAATGTATATTTCCTTCAAAGGCATCTAGCATTCCAGTGTCTTCTGGTGTTAATGATAAAAATATTAAAAATCACAATGTATATTTCCTTCAAAGGCATCCAGCATTCCAGTGCCTTCTGATGTTATTGATAAAATTTTCAGGCATATATAAGTACTAGTGCTAATTTACAAAACAGTACTTTAGCCATAAGAGCTAAGTGTTCAGAAAAATAGTTTAATACAAAATAAGCTCTTTTGGCTGCTATTACTCTGATTTCATAAGAGTAGTAATTTTGAGTGGTTGACTGTTGATACCAGATACTTAAACTGTTCAATTCTCTACAAAACATGCTTCTCAAAGTTACTGAGGGTGGCATTTCTTACAGCACTCATATTTTCCTTCTTTTGGTGGTCCTGGCCTGCTGAAGTGTGATTATCTCCTTCATAGCCTTCACAGTTCTTGCAACTATGTTTTCCAAGGCAACAGGAGACACACCACCTTGCTTTCAATGAGCGTGGATGTCCATTGGATCAGACACCTTTCCTTCCAGCCTGATAATACCCTGTAACTAATTCATTCTCTCTCTAACAAGTCTTAACAATTTTCCAGGTGTTACTAGTTCAGTCAAAGCACAGTACAGTTGCTCTCTGTCTATGCTATAATTTAGTGGCCTGTACTCGACAAAAAGGTGATGCAAATTAACCCCAAATTCAATTATTTTTTCTAAAATTTGCATTTGGGTAAAATTGTTAGCTATTGGGAGAAATCTACATTAGTGTGAGCCAGTCTCTCTGAACAATTGATAGACAATAAAATAGTATGTTGGATAATACTGTGCTTCCCAAGTTTAGCAGTTTAGTTGCGCAAATGTGGAACTCAAAAACATATCGTCTTTCATTATACAGGGCATATAATTCCATCTCTCCACTGCTGGGCATTGTCTTCTCATCCCACATTGAAACGAACAGCTTTAGGAGAATCTATTGCCACCTTGCATGAACAGTTATGTTGGAATATTATCTGTTCCTGGTGACCTACAGATTTTCAGTTTCTTCAGAGCAGTTCTCTCTCCTGGAATCATGTAATCCTTGTGTGTCAATTGGATCTCTTGGTATCCTTCTGGTACACTGACTTTATAAAAATGTCAGTGCCATCGCTCACAGATCATCCCCTCACTTTTCCTGTTTCATCTGTCACCAGGCTAGTTCTTCCACTAAAGGCAAAAGGGCAGCAGTTACCTTATTACAAAATTACCTCAGCTCAGTCTGGCTCTCCATAAGCTCCAGTTCTTTGATGTTTGCTTTCATACACACACACTCTTTGTTGGTGAATGTGCTTTTCAATCTTTTTTTTTCTTCATACAGTCCCACACTACTATTGTGCAATTTGATTGGAATGTTCTACATGCTTTGCCCTTCACTGTTACTATATCTTTCAATGTCAAACTATGGAAATCTTATGTACCTTGCTTCAGTTCCCTGTGTTTCTTTTGTGACATCTCCAGTGCACAATATATAATTTCCCATTGATCCTCAATGTTGTTAGACTGTTCCTCTTTCAAGGATCTTTGGTATCTTTTCTTGGTATTGACAATTAATTGCAGATGATTGTGGAGCTGTTATTTATGTTTTCCCTTCATAGAGCTGTTATTTATGTTTTCCCTTCATAGAGCTGTTAATGTTTTCCCAAGTGGGAACAGTCACTGGTATCTTTGGATGTGTCAAAGATATTTGTGGTTTTAAGCAATATGCCTCTCCATGTATGCTGTGAATGTCAAGAGACCTATTAGTGAGGAGCACTGTTAATAATGTTGGTGAAAAGTTTTGTCAGTGAATAACCAAAGGAGTCGTGGTGTAGTGATAGTCAGCTCCCCTCGTTCTTGACATAATCAGCAGTCAGAATTGAAAGCATTCATTAGCTCTAGCTTTCTCCATTTGGGGTTATGTCGCTTATACACGCAGAAACGAGAGAACCAAATTATCTCCCTTTCTCTCAAATAAAATTCAAGTATTTAACACACACTCTTTGGGCATCAGTGCGTGTCACTAACCCACAAGGTGGAAGCTGGTAAGCAGTGATGAACTGAAGCAAAATCATTATCTGGAAGTTCCTGCAATTGATAAATATGTGTAGGAATTGGCTACACATCGTAATCACCTCCTCCCCTTATCTGCCCCCCCCCCCCCCACTCTCTCTCTCTCTCTCTCTCTCTCTCTCTCTCTCTCTCTCTCTCTCTCTCTCTGCCTCTGCCTCCCTTCCCCCCTCAATCTCCTTCATTGTTACTTAAATTTATAAGATCTGACGTGCAGTACACAGTTAATACCTTGTGCAAGTTTTCAGATAAAAAAGATGTGCTCTCGTCAGCATGCAATTATATGTTCAGAGCCTTGTACGTTGGAAGGGAAACTTCATTCTACTTTAGCTGACACTGTTGTACTGTATAAAGCTTTCCTTAACAGCTTTCACCATATAATGTGCAGCATTCATGATGAATGATTGGGATAGCAGTCATTAAAACAGGAGTTTTTTGCTGTGGCAGGACCTTTGTGAAATTTCAATTGCAATCACATTGTCTTTAGAGTGTGAAAATATTTTGTTGGTGCCCACACACAGAGAGAAAAATGATCATAATAAGAGAAATTGGAGCACTTTTGGAAAGGTTCAAGTATTCACTTTTCCCGTGTGCTGCTAAGGGTGGAACAGTAGAGAAGTAGCTTTAAGTGGGTTTGATGAACCCTCTGCCAGGCACTTAATTGGAGTGTAGATGTAGAAGAGTAGTGTATTGTCATGCTTAATGCCTTGGGTCATATGGCAACCATAGACCCGTCAAACAATTTACTAATAGTGGAAAAATTTAATGTTTCTAAATATTCAGTGTAGTAGAAACTTTTCACCTGAAGCATCTCCTTCCAAAATTCGTACATGCAATACATCATCCCATAAACTACGTGGTTTCATTAGTTGATGTCCATATTCTTTTATTTGCAACCCGTTGAGTTGTTTCATTGCTTTTTTTTGTAGCTTGAGGGAGATTTTCATATGTATTTATCTAAGAATTCATGAAATGTTTGATGGTTCAGTCTGTGTATGTTAGCACTAAGTAAAGCTGCATAAAGTTCTTAACTTTGTGTTGAATAAGACTGGTGGGATTCCCCTAAAAGCATTTCCTGTTGTGTTTTTCCATTTTCGATCCATTGTACTCCATGTTTGTTTTCTGTTGCCCAGTGCTTCTGAATATTGACTGACTTCCTTGCAGTTACTTTTATGTTGTGTAGTTTACATCATCTGTCAGCTGAAAATACTTTCTTACCACATTGAGATATGAACTGTTGTAATTTCACTTGAATACTTTTTCACTGTAGGCAGTTTTTCTGAAATATATTGCACACAGATAACTTCAACAAGACTGAATAACACAAGAAACTTGTTTGTTGTTCACAGGCAAGAATGGCTTGAGCTACTACCTGCTCATAGTTTAAAAATAGGCTACACAGCCACTGCTGGGTAAGCTTGAAGTACATATGTGAATTCAAACAAAACAGGGGAGGAAGATGTATGTTCACCATTTTTAAGGAAATGAAATGAGATGTGCAACTCTGAAGAATATAACACAGAAGAAAGTGCATGAGAAAAGTTAGTTACTTCTTGAAAAAGTGAAAACATTACAAATATGGCCATTTACTGACTGAAGTACACTCTGAGAGACATGGCTGCATGTGCATAAATTTAGTTTTTTCATAACACAGGAGTGTTTGGCGATCACTGATATTATTATTATTATTAATTTAATGTCCTGCACTTGGTTTTCATAACACAGGAGTATGTTGAGTCTCACAGGAAATATATGTCCTACCATACACATATACAGATGCCAGTAGTATCGCATACACACGGCACAAAAGAGCAGTGTGTTGGCGGAGCTGCCATTTGTGGTGATGACTTACATGAAAGGACTTCCGGTGTGATTATGGTCGTACTATGGGAATTGAGATTGTGCACATGGAATGGTAGTTGGAGGTAGATGCATCAGAATTTCATTTTGGGAATTGTGAGGGGAATCAGTATTGTTTGTATCCGTAATCCAGTGGGACCAATGACCTCGCTGTTTGGACCCCTCCCTCCAAATCGACCAACCCACCCAGAGTAGAGTAGCACTTTCCACAGTGTCGAGTGTGCCGAGACTACCAAATTTCGGGTGTTAAATATCACCGTGGACAATAACTGTGGCCGACAGCCTTCACTCAACGACCGAGAATAGTGACATTTGCATAGAATTGACAGTGCTAACAGACAAGAAACTGCGTGAAATAATCACAGAAGTGAATGTGAGACAGTGAATGTCCCACAGTGTGGCAATATTTGGCATTACTGAGCTATGGCAGCAGAAGACATACAAGTGCTGTTCTAACAGCAAAGCAACATCTCTCCTGAGCCCGTGACTATATCGTTTGGATCCTACATGACTGGAAAGCTGTGCCCTGGTTTCAGTTGGTAAGAGCTGATAATAGGGTTTGAGTCTGGTGAAGAACCCTGGGCTCAGGTTGTCAACAAGATGCTGTGCAAGCAGGTGGCGACTCCATAATGCTGTGGACTGTGTGTACATGGAATGGAGCGCGTCCTCTTTTTCAACCGAACTGATCATTGACTGGAAATTGTAATTTTGGCTTGTTGGAGACCATTTGTGGAGTTCGTGTTCCCAAACAACAATGGAATTTTTGTGGGTGACAGTGTGCCATGTCACTGGGGCACAATTATTCATGACTGGTTTGAAGAACATCGTGGGCAATTCGTGTGAATGATTTGGCCACGCAGATTGTTTGACACGGATCCCATCAAACATTTGTGGGACGAGGGGTTGTGACGAAGCAAGCTGGGATATTTTTTACTTTCCCTTTTGTTTTGCCATTTGCCTCCTTAAATTTGGTTGTTTTTTCACTAATTACTATTAACATACGTGTGTATAATCTTCAGTTTCGAGAAAGAGAAAGGTTGGCCCTCAGTTTTAAAGAATATAGCACCAGATCTAATTTTGTGCTTAGTTTTGTGTATGTAATTTCCTAATTCATTTTGACCATTCCTAGTTAACATCTTTTGTTATAGATTGAAATTAGTAATTGTTTTGTAACTTAAATTCTTTCGTTGACTTATAAACAAATATAAATTCTGTACTAATTATAAATATTTGGAAATTGAAACACTAGCATTCTTTAAGTACTTCTTTGGCTCTATTCAAAAACATGTTAGCAAATCCAGCTGTTAATTAATTCCAAAGTAATTAACAGTTTTGTCAAAAGTGTTGTTTACATGTCTATATGTTAGTTTCATCATTTAAACAAATAATTCGGCTTAACCCGTGTAGTAGAAGAAACTGTTAAAAAGAACCTATATTTTGATGTATTCAGTTAATTTAAAGAGTTAAGTTTTAATTGTAATTTCTGTAAATTTACCTTCGAACAATGTGTAGTTTCAGTACCTATTATTGTGAGGATATATAAGGACCTGATTTTTGGTCCCGAGACAGTCAGTCCACGGCCAAGTTTCAGACCAGAAACCTGTGTTGGTTAGAGCAACAACAACGCTTCATCTTCACTGTGAAATAAATGTTACAAGATTAGCCCATGTGTTAAAACAATGACAGTGTCTGCCCCATACGCACCTTTCCATTCATCAAGAACTTTGAACTTTATGGTCAGATTTTTACTGCTAGCAGATGTACAACACTTAACTATTCAAACAGTATGTGGATGTTCGGCTGAAAATTATTAATAAGGCTTATGGAAAGTTTAAACAACAGTGCACTGGCCATATATAACTGTGTATTATTGAGGGGCTGTGAACAGTAAAAGTAAAAGACTGTGAGACACAACTGTGCACCTGTTGGCTACATCATTTACAGTAGACAGTAGTTGCACTTCCACACCCCCCTCCCCCTTTTTTTTCCAGCCAGTACATCGATACCAAGGACAACAAACAAAGAATTAAAGCGGTCGAGCTGTCACAGGGTCAGTTCCTGCACAAATTCTTGCATCAAGAACACGTTTGTGGTTATGGATGGCCATAGCGACAGCACGCCGGCCGTGGTGGCCGAGCAATTCTAGTGTGCTTCAGTCTGGAACCACGCGACTGCTACGGTCACAGGTTCAAATCCTACCTCGGGGAATGGATGTGTGTGATGTCCTTAGGTTAGTTAGGCTTAAGTAGTTCTAAGTTCTAGGGGACTGATGGCCTTAGATGTTAAGTTCCATAGTGCTCAGAGCCATTTTTTAGAGATAGCATGGCTTATTATTTTTGCAGGGGACTTCCAATGACTCGAGTCTCTGCCACATCGAGTTGCACTACGCCGGGTGAAAGGAGGTCCAACACGATGTTAGGAGGTATTCCATGACTTTTGTCACCGCAGTACATACGCCCTAGTCCTAGTTATTTGCAGTATGTTTCAGGGATCATAATAGCCATGTTTTGTTATGACGTGGAATGAGGCAGTTTTACAGTTAGTGGAAAATAAGGCAACATGCTGACCATTTACGTGATTTCTTAAGGTTTTTCGCCATTCGTACAGTGATTTGGCAGGTATGTAAATGATTAGGACAGCAGTTTTCTGTGACATGTAGTGACCACCAGGGTGTGCTAGTGTTGTTCACGTTAGTGTTGTTACCAGGCCTGGTAGGATGTACATAAAGCCCGGGAACCCTTTCAATTACTTGTTGCACAGGAACTAAACATTTTACAGGTGCCATACATATTGCATTATGAGGAGAAACTCTGAAAGTTTTTTTTACAAATATGGGAACCGTGAGTGACCCAGCAGGCCTAATACGGTAATCAAATTGTTGCCATACCTGTCCCAGCATGGCATCGTCGACTGTGGCAGTCACTTCCCATGTTCTCTCCCGGAGCTCTGCTACATCATGTGGCAGAGATGGTACATGACACCAGACATTTAATGTCTCCCCACAGACAAAAATTCGCAGAGAGATCTAGTGATCGGGGAGGCCATTTCACGAAACAGCTGTCCCCTTCTGTAGCACGGCCGCCACGTTTGTGACTAGCTCTGAATATTGGCAAATTACCAGACTATGTTGTTGCAGTATACGTGAAAAAACTGTCGGGGTTTCTCTTCAAAATGATGGGCAATAAATAATTCAAAGTGTTTCCGGACTTTATGTACACTCTGTATAAGGGGCACCTAGAGCATCAGATCGTGAATAACCTGGATATGATGTGTACTTGGGTTAGATAGCATTGTCAACAACTGACAGTTTGAAAGAGGTCTCATTGGTCTCCCTTTGGCCAGTTCATTGA
The DNA here is from genome assembly GCF_023864345.2 of Schistocerca serialis cubense. Classification (NCBI taxonomy): domain Eukaryota; kingdom Metazoa; phylum Arthropoda; class Insecta; order Orthoptera; family Acrididae; genus Schistocerca; species Schistocerca serialis. The sequence continues at coordinate 120,029,459 of NC_064648.1, forward strand.
ACTGTGCAAGATCCGTATTTGTAGGCCGCTCAGATGTGACAGTGGCCTGATGTTGGACAGCATGGGAATGTGAGGGCAGGCGTACTTGTCAAAGTTTTGATTGGCTGTGCCTAACCACCACCAGGAAGGCTGGCAATGTGTCAACCACAGTCTAACCCCATCAAATCTGCAGCTGTCCTCTGAAAACAAGTAATGAACTGCCTTGAACATTCTGTCACACCATCGGTTGGAGACAAGCAGCAGCTGAAATGTAGGATTACCGTCCTGTGTGTAGCACGTCATTAACACCGCAACACAAAACAGCTGTGTCTGGGCTGGTGCAGTGACAGGGAAGTACGGATTCATTACGAATGATGTCAGATTCTGTTCCGGGAGGAATTGTCATTCTGCACTATCCCAGATGACCACTGACAGCTAGTACGTCGGCAACCCGGGGAGAGAATCCCATTATTCCAATGTTTCAGAGAGGCACAGCAGTGGTTGGGTTGGGTTGTTTGGGGAGGGAGACCAGACAGCGAGGTCACTGGTCCCATAGGATTAGGGAAGGACGGGGAGGGAAGTCAGCCGTACCCTTTTAAAGAAACCGTCCTGGCATTTGCCTCGAGTGATTTAGGGAAATCACAGAAAACCTAAATCAGAATGGCCGGATGCGGGATTGAACCGTCGTCCTCTCAAATGCGAGTCCAGTGTGCTAACCAATGCGCCTCGTCGCTCATTAAGCAGTGGTTCTCCTGCTGTCACGGCGTGGGGAGCTGTCAGGTACGACTTGGGGACAGTGCTGGTAGTGACTGAGGGAACTTTGACAGCACAGTGCTATATCACAGATGTTGTGCATCCTCGTGTGTTACCTCTCTCGTGACCATACCGTGGTGCCATTTTCCAGCAGGACAATGTTCACCTTCACATGGCACATGTTTCTAGGAACAGTCTGTGTGGTGTTGAGGTATTCCTGTGGGAAGTAAGTGCACCAGATCTGCCCCTCGTAGAACGCGTGTGGGACCGGCTCGGGTGTAAACTCCTTCCAGTGCAAGAACCTGGGATATCGAGGGCCACTTACGACAGTTGTGGACCAGCTTGCCTCAGGAGAAGATACAACAGCCGTATGACACTTTTCCCAACCGAATGAGTGAACGCATGCAGTGCAAAGACATACTGATAAATGGGCTCATACTGCCAAGTTCTTTGTAAATTTGACTCAATTTTTGTAGTGCACAAAGTGGAATAGTGCAGTAGTTAGCACACTGGACTGGCATTCAGGACGACGATGTTTGAACCCACAATCGGCCATTCCGATTTAGGTTCTGTGTCTTTTCCCTAAATCGCTTAAGGCAAATTCGGGATAGTCCCTTCGAAAGAGCACAGCTACTGTCCTTCACCGGCCTTCCCTAATCCGAGCTTGTGCTCCGTTTCTAATGACCTCATTGTCGACAAGACATTAAATGATAATTTCCTCTTCCTCCTCCTCCTCCTCCTCAATTTGGTAGTTACTGAAATAACATCACATACCCTCTGAGTCTGTGAAGTTTCATTCTGTTTCCTCTTCCCTTTCTGGATGTTTCACTTTTTTTAATCAGGCAGTGTACTTCATTGTTAGGCATTCAGAAATTCCCTGGACTCGGAGGAGCTGTGAAGCAGTTATGATTCCTGTTTTTATTACATTCTTCACTCCATTGCTAACTGGTCAAAGATTTTTATGGTTGAACACCTGACTCCTTTCCGCATCATGCAGGGGCTGAGTGGTAGGTAGTGTAAATCATTTCTCCATCTAATGTTACATCTGCCAGTATTGATGTTGTTTTAAAACAGTAGTTGAATGCCGACAGTAAGTTCCAAAAGGAACTAAATGTTTCTGAGGCTGTTGCATTATGCCCAACTGTTTAAAGAGCTGTATACTAGTAACTAGAGGTTCTACTCTGGGTGTGAATCACTGCAAATCATTTGGAGAGCCAAATTAATAAGTCAGCACACACTGAAGTGCCAAAGAAACTGGTATAGGCATGCGAATTCAAATACAGCGATATGTAAACAGGCAGAATGTGGCACTGTGGTCGCAAACGCCTATACCAGACAACAAGTGTCTGGCACAGTTGTTAGATTGGGTACTGCTGCTACAATGACAGGTTATCAAGATTTGAGTGATTTTTCAATGTGGTGTTATAGTCAGTGCACGAGTGATGGGGCACAGTATCTCCAAGGTAGCGATGAAGTGAGGATTTTCCCATACCACCATTTCACGAGCATACCAGGAAAATCAGGGATCCAGCAAAACATCAAATCTCCGACATCGCTGCGGTCAGAAAAAGATCCTGAAAGAACAGGACTAACAACTGAAGAGAATTGTTCAACGTGACAGAAGTGCAACCCTTCCGCAAATTGCTGCAGATTTCAATGCTGGGCCATCAAGAACTGTCAGCGTGCACTGCACTCAATGAAACATCATCAATATGGGCTTTCAGACTCAAAGGCCCACCACGTACCCTAGGTGACTGCATGGCACAAAGCTTTACACCTTGCCTAGACCCATCAACACTGACATTGGACTGTTGATGACTGGAAGCATGTTGTGTGATCGGACGAGTCGTTTCAAATTGTAACAAGCGGATGAACATGTACGGGTATTGGAACAGCCTCATGAATCCACAGACTCTGCATGTCAGCAGGGTACTGTTAAAGCTGGTGGAGGCTCTGTAATGGTGTGGGGCATGTGCCATTGGAGTGATATGGGACCCCTTATATGTCTAGATACAATTCCGACAGGTGACACGTACATAAGCATCCTCTCTGACCACCTGCATCCATTCATGTCCATTGTGCATCCCGACGGACGTGGGCAGTTCCAGCAGAACGGTGCAACACCCCACATGTCCAGAATTGCTACAGAGTGGCTCCAGGAACACTCTTCAGAGTTTACACACTTCTCCCCGGACATGAGTATTATTGAGCATATCTGGGATGCCTTGCAACGTGCTGTTCAAAAGAGATCTCCACCACCTCGAATTCTTATGGATTTATGGACAGCACTGCAGGATTCATGGTGTAAATTCCCTCCAGCACTACTTCAGACATTAGTTGAATCCATGGCACATCGTGTTGCGCCACTTCTGTGTGCTTGCAGGGGTCCTACACGATATTAGGCAGGTGTACCAGTTTCTTTGGCTCTTCAGTGTATGCAAAATTAAGTTTTTAGGTGAGAACAGAACTGGGGTAAGACAAGATGGATTGTCCCCATTCCTGTTCAGTTGTGTGCTAGAAAAGATAGTCAGGAAATGGAAGAACAGAACAGAAAAAGAAGGAATTTTAAAAAATCACAATTGAGAGGAAATGGGATAGTATGAATTTTGATTGATTGATTTTTACAGACAATGTTGCCATCTTAGCTGAATCTACAGAAGATGCAACAATTCAGATAAATGTCATACAAGAGACAGCTTCAAAGGCAGGCTTATAAGTATGTTTTGAAAAAACAAGTGCGTATGCAAATGCAAAGCAGGTGCAAAATACACGGAGTACTGTGATGCACGTGTTGTGTTGCACATCGGTTTTATTGTGGGACGACATGTGTAATTACTTGCTAGAGTCTCTACATACTTTGCACTAGCCCATGTTCTTACCACAAACAAGAGAAAACTGCCTCTTGTAATATCATTAGGAACATCTTAATATATATTCATCTTTATACAGTTTAGAGTAGTATATTTTCATCAATGTTGTTGTAAAATTTATTTAAAAGATAGATTTTTAGAACCAGTTTAAAATGCCATACTTTTTTTTTGTTTGAATGTAATGTGGTAATTTGTAACATTTTTCCTTGCTAGTAGAGGCTCATCTTGTGTTAGTTTTGTTTTTGCATATTCACTATGCAGTACCATTTTGTCTTGTAGTATATTTATGAAATTTTCATTTTTATACACTACTTGGTCTTCAGTGTCCATTACTTTCTTAATGAAACATGTAACTTCCACAATACATAAACAAAATAGTGGTGGAATTTGCAAGAAAGTGTAACCATTTGCAGAAAACTGCTCAGTAATACTTTTGAGAGCATTGTTTACTATTACATATGTTTGGATTGATTATAATACTAGTGTCTCTGCATAGAGAACAAATTCTGCTTATTGTACATTAGGAGGAATGTTGTTTATATGTATGAGAAACAATATTGGAGCTAAGTTGCTATTACTCAAGTACTCTGTCTTCTGTTAGCTTTTCATTCATTACTGGCCATGTAGTGGCGTAGGCAGTGATCTGTCAACAGGGCCGTATCTGTTAGGTTATCACAACCGAGATAAACAAATATTTGTGCTATGCACTGTAGCAGAGGGAAGCTGAGTCAAAGCTGCCTGAGTCAATAGCTTTAGAGACTGTAAAGATTATTGCTCCTACAATCTTCAAACAGTGTAATTAAAATCACAGAATACTACCTTCACGTTAATAGAGGTAAGTAATGTGCTTTCAGGATCGTACAGATAAAATGCAACTAAATCGAGTATCTCCACTTACTTTGGCATGACTTCCAGAGTAAACAAATGCTATTTTGTTTCTTTCATGCACTTTATTTTAGGACAACTTTCTAATCAATATCCAAATTACTTTACAGTCTTTGTTTCCCAGATTCTTAATATTCAAACAGTAATTTACTTTTTTTGCTAGTTCCTATAATCCAGTTAGTTCACAAAACAATGTGCACTTTAAAATTTCATAGTAGAATGTGCTCTAAAAGTTTTGATTCCACTATTAAACTTTTTCTGGAGCACTGACCTTTACTAATGTTAAGTCCCATTACTAAGTTTCCTATTACAGAAATGCAATTAATTTTATCTAATATGCAATAGTTTAGAAGTTATTTTAATTTGAAGATTTTGTTGTGTATATAAATATCACTACATAATATATACTAATTATATCCATTTTCTAACAAAGTGAATCAGTTCATATTTATTTAAGCCTTCCAAGTAGAGAATTGACTATTTCACACCTGTGCTTTTCATGTTTTCATTCTTTTTAACCTGGGTGCCCTTTCTCTGGGTTATGGTGAATCATTTTTGTTTAAATGTTTTTAGCTTCAAGTCTAGCATCACTGTTCACGAGAATGATCTTTTCTTCTGTGTTTTCAGTTTGTTGCATTGTTGTGTTTAACTATTCTGAATCATTCTGGGCCTCTCCAAACCAATTATTCTTGGTTTTATTTTTCGAAAATCACTTTTTTCAGTAGCCTCTTTTCTGCTAATCTTAATACCGCAAGTAGCAGAAAATGGCAATATTCTCCTTTTGCATCATATCTGTTACCAACTCAGTTTTCTGTTACACCACTTCAATGTGCATCAATCTCCGTTGTCTGCCCATTTGGTGTTTTTCGTTGATATTTGTTGTGACAATTCTTCTGTCTGCATGCTTTAGTTTATCTGTTGCCAATCTAGTGTTCAGTTTGAATAGTGTTTCACATGCATGTATTGTTTTAGGATTAACAATGGAGTGGTAGAGTTCACATTTGGTGCTCACTGAGAGGAATTTCTTCTCATAGATTGGCCAGGTGTTTTATTGTGCTTGCTTCAATTTAGTTGTTCTTATACATTTTTTTATTTTGTTTTTGGACAAAAAGTTACTTGGTGTGATCACAATAAACAGGACATACTGTACAACAGTTTCACAAAAAAAAAGGTTATAAAATTCACTAAATTGAGTATTTGAACCTCTTTTTTTTTGTATAAGAGGACCAGCAGTACGTCTTGTGCCCCCCCACCCCCTCCCCATTGCTAATTTGTCGTGGTGTAGGGGAAGTGTTCCCAAGCACATGTTTGCAGAAGTCTGAATCTATTTAATTTTCTGATGATCATCGTGCAAGATTTATGTGGAAGGGTTAACATATTTACTAACTTGTCATACATCAGCAACTCAGAATTCTGACAGTAACCTGTCTCGGAGGCACAATGTATGCTTTGAATTGGTAAACATCTTTTTCCAACAGCCTCACTTGGTAAAGTTTTCGCTTTACTATCTACCTGGTTTTGGGCTGCAAAATTTACTGAATGCTGCCGTTTGACAGAAGTGTTACTTCAAGTCCTGATACTGTCTGTCAGATATCTGACCGCTGTCCATTCAGTCAGCAGTGGCATATGAATAGCCAGAGACAGAGAGAGAGAGAGAGAGGAGAGAGAGAGAGAGAGATTTTCTTGTGTGTGTGTGTGTGTGTGTGTGTGTGTGTGTGTGTGTGTGTGTGTGTGTGTGTGTGTGTGTGGAGGGGGGCCTGGTGGCAAGCTACCTGTTCACTGATTTCATTTCGTCTAATTATGTGAGTTAGGTGTTGCCTATGTCTTCCAGCAAAACCATGAAGCATGCATGTATAGTGCAGGAAGCTGTTTAGGCGGTCAGTGTTATTTTATTCCAAAATGAGAAACAATTTAGTAATGTCAAAAGTCTAAATATGGCGCCAGTTACATAATAATTAGAAATAATTTTGTTCCTTTTGACTCTATGACTATTGTTAGAAGAAAGATTAAGGAAAGGCAAACCTACGTTTCTAGCATTTGTAGGCTTAGAGAACGTTTTTGAAAATGTTGACTGGAATACACTCTTTCAAATTCTGAAGGTGGCAGGGGTAAAATACAGGGAGCGAAAGGCTATTTACAATTTGTACAGAAACCAGATGGCAGTTATAAGAGTTGAGGGACATGAAAGGGAAGCAGTGTTTGGGAAGGGAGTGAGACAGGGCTGTAGCCTATCCCCGATGTTATTCAATCTGTATATTGAGCAAGCAGTGAAGGAAACAAAAGAAAAATTTCGAGTAGGTATTAAAATCCATGGAGAAGAAATAAAAACGTTGAGGTTCGCCAATGACATCGTAATTCTGTCAGAGACAGCTGGAGGAGCAATTGAACGGAATGAACAGTGTCTTGAAAGGAGGATATAAGATGAACATCAACAAAAGCAACACAAGGATAATTGAATGTAGTCGAATTAAATCAGGTGATGCTGCGGGAATTGTATTAGGAAATGAGACATTTAAAGTAGTAAATGAGTTTTGCTATGTGGGGAGCAAAATAACTCACAATGGTCGAAGTAGAGAGGGTATAAAATGTAGACTGGCAATGGCAAGGAAAGCGTTTCTGAAGAAGAGAAATTTGTTAACATCGAGTATAGATTTAAGTGTCAGGAATCTTTTCTGAAAGTATTTGTATGGAGTGTAGCCATATATGGAAGTGAAACATGGACGATTAATAGTTTAGAAAAGAAGAGAATAGAAGATTTCGAAATGTGGTGCTACAGAAGAATGCTCAAAATTAGATGGGTAGATCATATAACTAATGAGGAGGTACTGAACAGAATTGGGGAGAAGAGAAGTTTGTGGCACAACTTGACTAGAAGAAGGGATTGGTTGAGGCATCAAGGGATCACAAATTTAGCATTGGAGGGCGGCGTGGAGGGTAAAAATCGTAGAGGGAGACCAAGAGATGAATACACTAAGCAGATTCAGAAGGTTCTAGGTTGCAGTAAGTACTGGAAGATGAAGAAGCCTGCACAGGATAGAGTAGCATGGAAAGCTGCATCAAACTAGTCTCTGGACTGAAGACAACAACAACAACAACAACAACAATTTTGAAATAGACATTATGTAAATGGAAAACATTAGTTCTACTTTGCTCTGAGACCACTTATGAACAGGAATTACGATTTCACTGGAGACCACATTATCATTGTTATCGTTTTACAGACAGCGTGCATAGCATATTACGGGAAAATAAATTCTTTGAAGAAGATTTATTATCTTCCCTTTAGGCACCATAAATTTTACACACAAGTTTTGTGCATAATTTCCTTTCCAGGGTTCAGTAAACAATTAATTCTTTTGTGATGTCCATAAGATTAATTTTGCCAGCCCTGTCTCGAAGACATGTTGGGGAGTATATGAGTGAGTCTTGACTGTGTCACTGTTGATCTGAGGAAAGTTTTAAGTCATCGCAAAGTGCTGAATGACTTCTCAGAAAATGCTGACGATACTGGAACTGCTATAATCAGAATTATCAGGTGGATAACTTCCTGAAACTGTTCTTTAACCCAACCACATTTTGGAATAAATTGTCTCACAATATAGACTATATTATGTGGTTGCCATAATAGATTGAAACATTGCTTGCCAGCTGTGGATGAAGCCCGTATGTGTGTGTACTCTAAGCAACTCTTTCAATTGCCATGTAGATGGAAGGACATATTTTATTTTATTTACACATCAGACTCTGTAGGACCAAATTGAGGACCAAATCTTCAAGGTCATGGAATGTGTCAGTACATGAAATAACAATATAAAAGTAATAACAGATAAAAATAAAATGTTTATGAACCCGATAAAAGTCAAGCCAAAAGTTTAAGTAAATACAATCAACAACACAACAAGAATCGACTTAATTTCTCAAGGAACTCCCTTAAGAGACTTAACAGAATAGAAGGAGTGACCCATGAGGAAACTCTTTAGCTTTGATTTGAAAGTGCATAGATTACTGCTAAGATTTTTGAATTCTTGTGGTAGCTTATTGAAAATGGATGCAGCAGTATATTGCACACCTTTGTGCACAAGAGTTAAGGAAGTCTGATCTAAATCTAGATTTGATTTCTGCCGAGTATTAACTGAGTGAAAGCTGCTTATTCTTGGGAATACTAATATTGTTAACAAGAAATGCCAGTAAGGAATATATATATTGACAGGCCTATGTCAAAATACCGAGACTCTTGAACAGGGATCGACAAGAGATTCTTGAACTTATACTACTTATTGCCCAAACTGCCCGTTTCTGAGCCAAAAATATCATTTTAGAATGGAAAGAGTTATCCCAAAATATAATACCATAAGACATAAGCAAATGAAAATAAGCAAAGTAGACTAATTTTTGTGTCAAACGATCACTCACTTCAGATACAGTTCGAATAGTAAAAATGGTGGCATTAAGTCTTTGAACAAGATCCTGAACATGGGCTTTATTATCTATCTGAACACCTAGAAATTTGAATTGTTCAGTTTCACTAATAATATGCCCATTCTGTGAAATTAAAACGTTAGGTCTTGTTGAATTATGTGTTAGAAACTGTAAAAACTGATTTAGCGTTAGTTTACTTTCTACTAGCCATGAACTTATCTCAAGAACTGCACTATTTGAAACCGAGTCAATGTTCCGCCCAACATCCCTTACTATCAAGCTAGTGTCATCAGCAAACAGAAATATTTTAGAGTTATCCGTAATACTAGAGGGCATAAATAAGGAACAGGAGAGGCCCCAACACTGACCCCTGGGGCACCCTCCACGTGACTGTACCTGCCTCAGACCCCACATCACAGCCATTCTCAACACTGTGAATAATGAATGATCTTTTACTGTCTGTTGTTAAAGTTGTTGTTGTTGTGGTCTTCAGTCCTGAGACTGGTTTGATGCAGCTCTCCATGCTACTCTATCCTGTGCAAGCTTCTTCATCTCCCAGTACCTACTGCAACCTACATCCTTCTGAATCTGCTTAGTGTATTCATCTCTTGGTCTCCCTCTACGATTTTTACCCTCCACGCTGCCCTCTAATACTAAATTTGTGATCCCTTGATGCCTCAGAACGTGTCCTACCAACCGATCCCTTCTCCTGGTCAAGCTGTGCCACAAACTTCTCTTCTCCCCAATCCTATTCAATACTTCCTCATTAGTTATGTGATCTACCCATCTAATCTTCAGCATTCTTCTGTAGCACCACATTTCGAAAGCTTCTATTCTCTTCTTGTCCAAACTATTTATCGTCCATGTTTCACTTCCATACACGGCTACACTCCACACAAATACTTTCAGAAATGACTTCCTGACTTTTAAATCTATACTCAATGTTAACAAATTTCTCTTCTTCAGAAATGCTTTCCTTGCCATTGCCAGTCTACATTTTATATCCTCTCTACTTCGACCATCATCAGTTATTTTGCTCCCCAAATAGCAAAACTCCTTTACTACTTTAAGTGTCTCATTTCCTAATCTAATACCCTCAGCATCACCCGACTTAATTTGACTACATTCCATTATCCTCGTTTTGCTTTTGTTGATGTTCATTTTATATCCTCTTTTCAAGACGCTATCCATTCCATTCGACTGCTCTTCCAAGTCCTTTGCTGTCTCTGACAGAATTACAATGTCATCGGCGAACCTCAAAGTTTTTATTTCTTCTCCATGGATTTTAATACCTACTCCGAATTTTTCTTTTGTTTCCTTTACTGCTTGCTCAATATACAGATTGAATAATATCGGGGAGAGGCTACAACCCTGTCTTACTCCCTTCCCAACCACTGCTTCCCTTTCATGTCCCTTGACTATTATAACTGCCATCTGGTTTCTGTACAAATTGTAAAGAGCCTTTCGCTCGGTGAAAAAATGTGAGCTACTCCCTGTATTCCATAATGGTCCAACTTCTGGAGCAATATTTTGTGATCAATACACTCAAATGGATAATTTAAACCAAAAAATAAGCCTAGTGTTCGAAACCTTTTGTTTAACCCATCCAGTACCTCACAGAGAAAAGAGAGTATAGCATTTACAGTTGTTAAGCTACAGCCAAACTGTGCTTTTGATAGCAAATCGTTTGATATAAAATGATAAATTATCCTTAAATACACAGCCTTTTCAATAACTTAACCAAACACTGGTGGCATAGGTCTAAAATTGTCGACATTATCCCTTTCTCCCTTCTTTAAAGTGGCTTTACTACTGAGTACTTTAATCGTTCAGGAAACTGACCATTTATAAATGAAAAATTACAAATATGGCTAAATACAGGGCTAACTGTGCAGCACAGTATTTTAATATTCTGCTAGGCACCCCATCATATCCATGAGAGTTATTAGTCTTCAGTGACTCAATCTTATTGACTCAATCCCCCCCCCTTGTCTGTATCACAGAGGAGTATTTCTGGCATCAGTCGAAAGGCATTTGCCAAGAGAGTTATATGATTCCCCGTAGAAGCTAAATTTTTATGTAACTCACCAGCAATGTCCAGAAAATGATTGTTAAATACTGTACATATATCTGATTTATCAGTAACAGAAATATTTTTACTACGAACTGACTTTGTATCGTCGAACTTGTGCTGCTGACTAGACACTTCCTTCACAACTGACCACATAGTTTTAATTTTATCCTGTGAATTAGCTATTCTATTTATGTACCACACACTCTTTGCTTTCCTAATAACATTTTTAAGCACGTTACATTACTGTCCGTAATGGGCTACTATAGCATGATTGTGACTGCTTCTAAAATTTTGATATAAAATGCACTTTATTCTAAATGATATCCTTATCCCACAAGTCAGCCACCCAGGCTGCCTTTTACTGCTAGTACCCCGTTTAGAATGTTCTAATGGAAAGCAATGCTCAAAAACCATGAGAAATCATTATATTTGTCACCTATGTTATCGGCACTATAAACATCCTGCCACTCTTGTTCCTTGACGAGGTTTAATAAACTCTCTATTTCTGTTGGATTAACTTTCCTACATAGTCTGTAATTATATGTGACATTTGTTTGAGTACAAAAGCCTTTTAGTATTAAAATTTGTGCATCATGGTCTGAAAGTCCATTCACCCTTTCACTAACAGAATGCCCATCTAGAATGCTCTAGCTTGAGCAGAAATGTTCTGAAGTCAGAGTTTGGGGCCTATAAACAACAACAATTAGAAGTTTGGTTTCACTAAATTCAACTGCCCATGCACAACATTCAAATATCTGTTCTGCGCAGTGCTGTGATATGTCTATGGACTCAAATGGAATACTGTTTTTTACATACATGGCCATTCCCCCACCTCGCAAGGAACTCCTCAAAAAACAGCCAGCCAATCTGTATCCTGGTAAAGGAAGCCTCTGAATTGTCAAATTATTTAAGTGGTGCTCCAATATACCAATAATTTAAGAGTCAACATCTATAAGCAGTTCGTCCGGATTCGATTCCCGGCTGGGTCAGAGATTTTCTCTGCTCTGGGTCTAGGTGTTGTGTTGTCCTTATCATCATCATTTCATCCCCTTCGACACACGAGTTGCCGAAGTGACGTCAAGTCGAAAGACTTGCACCGGTCTAACCAACGGGAGGCTCTAGCCACATGGCATGTACTTTTAATGACTTTATCCCTAATACCTCTATATTTTGATGAAATATGCTAATACCTTCTCTTCTTGGTAACATGACATCCTCTGAAGGTGAGCCCTTAGTTAGAGGGACTTCCTTTAAGCAGGTATACCTATCAGCTGACTTCAGTCTCAAAGAGGTGCAGCTCTAACATCAACTACTACAGGAGGATTTTCGAAGTATCTCTTTATTTTTTAGTTACATTCATATTCCATGTGTAATTTATAAGATAAATCGTAATGATGCACATTCATTCCCCTCAGAATAGAAAGGTGTGTCAAGGAGAAACTTTTTAAGTTTGTTTTCAAATTTAACATTGATGCTTGTCAAACATTTTATATCGCTGGATAAGTGACCAAATTTTTTTGACTGCACACCTACCTTCATTAAAGATGGCCTTAAAGTGGAGCACTGAATGTCATTTTTTCTTCTGGTCTTGAATTTATGTATGTGATTGTTCCTTTTGAACTGCAGTGAACTATTTACAACAAACTTAATGAGGGAATAAATTCACTGTGAAGCAACAATAAAAAATGCTGAACTTCTTAAATAAACAATGGAAAATCCAGAGTGGAATAATGATAATATTATGAAAAGGATAAATTGCTACTTACCATAAAGAAGAGATGATGAGCTGCAGACATGCACCATGAAAAGAATGGTGTACAAATTGAGCTTTCAGCTGAAAGCAGAAACCAATCTAACGACTGTGGCAGACACTTGTTGTCTTGTAAAGGCGTTGTCGACCGCAGCGCCATATTCTGCCTGTTTACATATCACTGTATTTGAATATGCATGCCTATACCAGTTTCTTTGGCCCTTCAGTGTAGTTTGAAGGATGTAGCAGTTTGTTTCAGTCATATGCAAAAACTGAAAACGGCCTTACGACAAAGGTATTACAGGTTCCTGCCAGGTCACTGCAGTTAAGTGCTGTTGGGCTTGGCTAGCACTTGGAGCAGCCACCATCATGGTCTGCTGGGTGCTTTATTTATTTATTTACATTTTCTTTGCGTGGAGCCATCGTAATGATGGCTTTTGCAAACGTCAGACTTAATACTATGGTTATATTTACACTTATTAAATACACTATATTCTGTAGCTGTTGCTTCTTATGTCTATTTTTTACATTTATCACATTACAACTGATACGCTAATGCCTCATGTTACAATCACTATCTTAAAATTCATTGAAAGAATATAAACATTTTTCTATTAGAAAAGATTTTAATTTTGTTTTAAAAACATTTCCCATGTACGTTCTTAGAGAGTTTGGTAGCTTGTTATACCAAATCAAACCACTGATATATGGACTTCTATCAGCCATTTTTAACATTGTTCTGTTACAGAAATAGTTACACTTTGTTCTAGTATTGTGATCGTGTGCATCACTGCCCTTGATAGCTTCTGTTGGTTGACTTATGAAAAATACAACTATTTTGAAGATGTACAGAGAATATATTGTCAGATATTCATGCTGCACAAACACTTCACGACTTGAATCTCTATGTCCCATCCCATGTATAAGACTTATTGCTCTTTTCTGTAGTAGTAGTATTCTTTTTAAATGTACATCAGCTGCACAGCCCCATAGTTCAATTCCATAATTGAGAAAGGGGTAAAGTGTTCCATAATATACTAATTTCAGTGCTTGGCTAGGAACTATCTTTGCGAGCTGGCTGAGGAGATATACGGCACTACTGACTTTTCCGCATACAAAATTAATGTGGTATGTCCACCACAAATTTTCATCAACATATACACCCAGGAATTTACAGTTACCATTTTCTGTTGCAGAGATATTACACACAATATTCATATTGTTGTGATGAGAACTGCCTGTTTTAAATGTCAGTAGTTGAGATTTCGTGACAGTCACCTTGAGTCCCTGATCATTGAAGTATTTTGTTACTTCTGTTACACCACTAGTAGCAAGAGATTCTAGCACTTTAGATTCGCTCCCATAGAATAAGACTGACATGTCATCTGCATAGCTTACAATATGTGAGTTAATCGGTTGTGCAATGTTGTTAATATATACAGGGTGTTACAAAAAGGTACGGCGAAACTTTCAGGAAACATTCCTCACCCACAAATAAAGAAAAGATGTTATGTGGACATGTGTCCGGAAATGCTTAATTTCCATGTTAGAGCGCATTTTAGTTTCGTCACTATGTACTGTACTTCCTCGATTCACTGCCAGTTGGCCCAATTGAAGGAAGGTAATGTTGACTTCGGTGCTTGTGTTGACATGCAACTCATTGCTGTACAGTGCTAGCATCAAGCACATCAGTACGTAGCATCAACAGGTTAGTGTTCATCACGAACATGGTTTTGCAGTCAGTGCAATGTTTACAAAAGCAGAGTTGGCAGATCCCCAATTGGTGTATGGATTAGCACGGGGCAATAGCCTTGGCGCGGTACGTTTGTATCGAGACAGATTTCTAGAACGAAGGTATCCCGACAGGAAGACATTCGAAGCAATTGATCGGCATCTTAGGGAGCACGGAACATTCCAGCTTGTGACTCGCGACTGGGGAAGACCTAGAACGACTAGGACACCTGCAACGGACGAGACAATTCTTCGTGCAGTTGACGATAACCCTAATGTCAGCGTCGGAGAAGTTGCTGCTGTACAAGGTAACGTTGACCACGTCACTGTATGGAGAGTGCTACGGGAGAACCAGTTGTTTCCCTACCATGTACAGCGTGTGCAGGCACTATCAGCAGCTGATTGGCCTCCACGGGTACACTTCTGTGAATGGTTCATCCAACAATGTGTCAATCCTCATTTCAGCGCAAATGTTCTCTTTACGGATGAGGCTTCATTTCGACGTGATCAAATTGTAAATTTTCACAATCAACATGTGTGGGCTGATGAGAGTCCGCACGCAATTGTGCAATCACGTCACCAACACGGATTTTCTGTGAACGTTTGGGCAGGCATTGTTGGTGATGTCTCGATTGGGCCCCACGTTCTTCCACCTACGCTCAATGGAGCACGTTATCATGATTTCATATGGGATACTCTACCTGTGCTGCTAGAATGTGTGCCTCTACAAGTACGACACAACATGTGGTTCATACACGATGGCGCTCCTGCACATTTCAGTCGAAGTGTTCGTACGCTTCTCAACAGATTCGGTGACTGATGGATTGGTAGAGACGGACCAATTCCGTGGCCTCCACGCTCTCCTGACCTCAACCCTCTTGACTTTCATTTATGGGGGCGTTTGAAAGCTCTTGTCTACACAACCCTGGTACCAAATGTAGAGACTCTTCGTGCTCGTATTGTGGACGGCTGTGATACAATACGCCGTTCTCAAATGGTTCAAATGGCTCTGAGCACTATGGGACTCAACATCTTAGGTCATAAGTCCCCTAGAACTTAGAACTACTTAAACCTAACTAACCTAAGGACATCACACACACCCATGCCCGAGGCAGGATTCGAACCTGCGACCGTAGCAGTCCCGCGGTTCCGGACTGCAGCGCCAGAACCGCACGGCCACCGCGACCGGCACGCCATTCTCCAGGGCTGCATCAGCGCATCAGTGATTCTGTGCGATGGAGGGTGGATGCAGGTATCCTTGCTAATGGAGGACATTTTGAACATTTCCTGTAACAAAGTGTTTGAAGTCATGCTGGTACATTCTGTTGCTGTGTGTTTCCATTCCATGATTAATGTGATTTGAGGAGAAGTAATAAAATGAGCTCTAACATGAAAAGTAAGCGTTTCCAGACACATGTCCACATAACATATTTTCTTTCTTTGTGTGTGAGGAAGAGAAAGGGTCCAAGGATTGAGCCCTGTGGTACACCTTGTAAT